>NW_013573165.1:852-3004 GCF_000499745.2 Eimeria mitis | reverse complement strand
AAAAATAAAAAAAAAAAAAATAAAAAATAAATAAAATATATATATATATATATATGTATATATATTTACCTTCTTTACTAACAAGAGGAAGAGAAGAGAAGCCAGCATCGACAGCAACAGAAAGAAAGCCCTCCGCTGACTCATCCACGCAGTAGGTCACCAGGTTCTCGTGCGTGCCCAGCTGCAGCAGCAGCAGCAGCAGCAGCAGCAGCAGCAGCAGCAGGAGCAGCAGCAGCAGCAGGAGAAGGAGGAGCAGCAGCAGGAGGAGCAGCAGCAGCAGCAGCAGCAGGGGCAGACGCAGGAACAGGATATGAGCAGCAAGGACGCAGCGACAGCAGCAGCAGCAGCAGCAGCAGCAGCAGAATACCATCTGATGCACAATCAGAACTAGGCCTAGAAGCAACAGCAGCAACAGCAGCAACAGCAGCAGCAGCAGCAGCAGCAGCAGCAGCAGCAAAGGATGCTTACTTTAGCAGCTAATACGTTTGTAGAGAGGATTGGGTGGGTCCCTTGCATCTGAAAAAAAAAACAAAAAACGCATGCAATGCGCAGCAACTCTAATGCTGCTGCTGCTGCTGCTGCTGTTGCTGCTGCTGCTGCTGTTGCTGTTGCTGTTGCTGCTGCTGTTGCTGCTATTGCTGCTGCTGGTGCTGCTGCTGTTGCTGCTGCTATTGCTGGTCCTGCTGCTGGGTGCTGTTACTGCTGTTGCTTCTACTTCTACTGCTGCTGCTGCTGATGCTGCTGCTGTTGGTGCTGCTGCTGCTGCTGCTGTTGGTGCTGCTGCTGCTGCTGCTGCTGCTGGTGCTTACCTCTCTGACTAGGTGTACGAGGAAGGCGTAGGTGGAGAGGAGAGCCAGGGGGGCCCTTCTCCCTTCATTCACAACACAAAGATACGGAGCGCTGCATGCAAACACACACAAACACTCCTGCTGCTGCTGCTGCTGCTGCTGCTGCTGCTGCTGCTGCTGCTGCTGATGCTGCTGCTGCTGCTGCGGCGGCTGCTGCTGCTGCGGCTGCTGATGCTGCGGCTGCTGATGCTGCTGATGCTGCTGATGCCAGTGCTAGCAGTGATACTGCTGCTGCTGCTGCTGCTACTACTACTACTACTACTGCTGCTGCTGCTGCTGCTGCTGCTGCTGCTGCTTCTACTACTACTACTACTGCTGCTGCTGCAGTTGCTGCTGCTGCTGCTGCTGCTGCTGCTTACCCGCTATCGAGGAGCTGTAGAAGGGCCGTGGCGCAGTCTGCGTCTGGCAGCACCCGCTGTATCTTCTCTAAAGAACCGCCGCAAAGGTCTGCAGCAGCAGCAGCAGCAGCAGCAGCAGCAGCAGCAGCAGCAAGAGCAGCAGCAAGAGCAGCAGCAGCAAACAAAATGTGAAAAAGAGAAGATAATAAACTGCTGCTGCAGCAGAAACAAATGCTTCATAAGGAAAGATAACGATATGAGGCAGCAGCAGAGTTGCTGCTGCTGCTCCTACTTGTGCTGCTGCTGCTGCTGCTGCTGCTGCTGCAGAACCAGCAGCAGCAGCAGCACAAGCAGACAGCTGCAACAGTAGCAGCAACAACAGCAGCACCAACAGCAGCAACAACAGCAGCAGCACCAACAGCACCACCAACAACAGCAGCAGCATAGCCGCAGCAACAGCAACAACAACAACAACAACAACAACAGCAGCAGCAGCAGCAGCAGCAGCAACATACTACGAAGGGCCTCAACGGTGAGAGTCCAGGGACAGGCGGCATCATCACTATCTAAGGAGCCGACAGCATCTGCTGCTGCTTCTTCTTGCTGCTCCTTGCTGCTGCTGCTGCTCCTGCTGGTTCCATTGCTGCTGCTGCTGCTGCTGCTGCTGCTGCTGCTGTCTTCGCCGTTGCTGCTGTTGCTGCTGCTGCTGCCGTTGATAGCCGTCTCCGCTTCACTCTTCCCGTCTGTATTTCTAGCATCCTTTGACTCTGCAGCTGTGCTGCTGCTGCTGCTGCTATTGCTGCTGCTGCTGCTGCTGCTGCTGTTGCTGCTGCTGCTGCTGCTGCTGCTGCTGTTACTGTTTATAGAACTAGATCCTTTCTCTGTCTGCTGTTTGCTGCTACTCCTCCTCCCCCTACAACTACTCCCTCCGCCGCTGCCGCCACTGCCGCTGCTGCTGCTGCTGCC
>NW_013573165.1:0-752 GCF_000499745.2 Eimeria mitis | reverse complement strand
CTAGATCCTTTCTCTGTCTGCTGTTTGCTGCTACTCCTCCTCCCCCTACAACTACTCCCTCCGCCGCTGCTGCCACTGCCGCTGCTGCCGCTGCTGCTGCTGCTGCTGCTGCTGCTGCTGCTGCTGCTGCTGCGGAGCCAGCGCTGCCAGTGCAGCAGGTAGCGGGCGAAGTGCACCGCATCCAAACGCCCAATAAATTTTCTGTTTATCTCGGAGTACACCCAGACACCGCGGCAGCTGCAGCAGCGGACCTGGCCTGGCCCCCCGCAGCATGCAGCAGCACAGGGATTGCTGCTGCTGCTGCTGCTGCTGCTGCTGCTGCTGCTGCTGGCGGTGGTGGCGGTGGTGCTGGTGGTGGTGGTGTTGTTGCTGCTGCTTGTGGTGCTGCTAGCGCTGCCTGCTGTGCTGGGAGAACTTGAACTGGTGCCGTCTGCTGCAGCTCCCTTCTGCTGCTGCTGCTGCTGCTGCTGCTGCTGCTGCTGCTGGGGGTCTGGCGGCAGCAGGTGGCAGCAGAGGAGAGAAGTGCAACCAAACTGGGCGAGGGCTGTGAAGGCTGTATGCACCTGCAGCCTGCTCTCTATTATAATATGCTTGCAGCAGGAAGGAGACAGATCAGCAACAGCAGCAGCAGCAAGACAATCGTATATTTTTTCTCTGCTGCTGCTGTCTGCATCGCCAGATATATCCATCATTATCTCTATACCTGCTTCATCTATTTCTAACCTGTTGCTGCTGCAACATATCCTGCTCCT
>NW_013573164.1:4014-4282 GCF_000499745.2 Eimeria mitis | reverse complement strand
TTATATAAAAAACAACTTTAAAATAAAAATACACTAATAGATAGAGGCAAGAGCCCCCAGGACGGAGATAGAAAAAAACCTAAACGACCAACGACCACCATGTAACGGCAGACTGGATGGCCAGCGACTGCTCAGAGCAGCTGGAACTGAAAAACAAAAATGTTTTAATTGCCTTAACTAACTTTATTTTGAGGGTTTTAATGACATTAACTTATTTTAGTCTGGTTCTCTTTTCCATTTGCTCTGGGCATTAAGTTCACTCACATAG
>NW_013573164.1:3095-3963 GCF_000499745.2 Eimeria mitis | reverse complement strand
AAGTTGTTGTGTATAGTTATATTTGGGCGGAGTCTGGCTGCTGAGGACTAAGTAAGTATTGAACAATTGTATGTGGCTTCAGTACGTGCGCCAAGGCGAGGCTGTCGGTTCAGCTGAAGGCGTCGACCCTCGGCGAAGCGTAGCACAGTAACGAGGTCTGTGTTGCATGGTCTGTCTTAACTCGGTCTGTCGAATTCGGCTTGCATGCATGTTGGTCACTGAGAGCCAAGGAATCCTTTAAAAGTCGCCTACACTGTTACCGCACGCATCGAAGCCAGCTTGTCTTCACTTGTGTGGGGGGCTGTCTTGCTTCAGGAGCTGTAGCAAGGTGCGTTACAACTCATGAAAAGCTTTATCCTCTCTTTAACAGCCCAACGCCCTTGGGTAGCTGTGCCAAAGATGTCTCGAGAGCGGGCGATGCAGCATTGTCCGTGTGAAATTGATTTATCTATCTACTTGCGTACAGGCTGTCCAGTGCGGGTCAGCTGAGTGCTCGACAATCGAATTTCGTGTTAGTCCCTGGAGAAGTAGGGCTTGACTCCGCATACATGCGGGATAGCGTTGCAACGGGAGATGCAAGAGGATGTGTTCTAACTCGTGTCAAGCCGTCCTCCCTCCCCCAATCCCGGGCCCTTGGGTCGTCGGCCCCAGGAAGCCTGGAGAATGGAAAGGAGATCAGCTGCTTTTCACAAATCGTTATATATTTCGACTACGTTTCACCTCGCGGCTGTCCTTGGATAAACCGCCAATTTTCGTTACACGGGCAGGTCGACCGCGTTTAGGGAACACCTATTCTTTGTACTTTGAATTCACTTCAGGTCTCGACAGTCCTCCGCTGCGGCCGAGTCTCTCGTTACCCGTGGTAACG
>NW_013573164.1:0-2995 GCF_000499745.2 Eimeria mitis | reverse complement strand
CCCGTGGTAACGCTATACGGCTGAGAGGGGCAGCCGCAGGGAACCCCGCCGCCACACACGGCGGGCGTCGTGGATGTGAAGGCCCATTACTGGCGATCAGTTATTCGTCTTGAAGTCAATCTGCGATGGTAAAAGTAGAAAAACTAAATTTTGATGTTCTCCTTAAGACCTTTGTCTAGCGTTCATCCCCCTTCCCCTTCCCGCAAACATGATATTGAGAACAATCTTCCATCCTCTGGGGAGGAAATCAACGGATGGGTTCCCCGTCGCATTTAAAGAAACACAGTATCCGCGGCACATTCAGCTGAAAATACCTAACTAGAGGGAAAACTTCATGAAGAATGCCTCCTTTTTTGCTGTCCGTGTACGATAGCTTTCGCGAAGCCGCGGCAGTTGGGCAATTTCTCGTCGCTTTTCTGAAATTGTTTTTTCAAAATGCACAAGAAGAGCTCCAGCTGCCACTGTTGTCATGTTTTTAGAATGGGAAGAACGGCATTTCTGGCTATTTCTCAGCAAAGGTACCAGTTTCCAGGGGCCCATCCTGAGTATGGAAGCTTTTCGAGATGCGCTGCTCTATACGTTTATCGCGATGCCAACATGGAAGTAGGCTACGGCAGGAATAAGGAAGCAGAAACAAGAGAGCTGACCGATTAGGCGGTATCTCGAGTATTCTTTGGTAAGCTGAATTTTAATGCCGGGCTCGAGTCTTCTTTGCCAGTGAATCGTAGCAGGGAGGCTCCGCGAAGAGGAAGCGTGTAGTTGGCTGCCTCGCGGAGAGGAAACTGTGGTAAACTCGTCTCTGCGTGCCTACTAAGGATAGGTCCGAGCTCTAGGAATCTTAGCACCCTCGGGAACTGGACCCCACCCTCACCAGTGGGTGCGCCGAACAGAACCTTCTGCTCTGTGACTTGTCTCCCTAACGACGGCACAAACGCAAACATTACCCACTAATGATTTCAGGTATGGCCCAAGCCCCCTCACACGATGGGGTGGTAAGGGACTTCGAAAAAGGGGGAAACTGAGGGCATATGAGCGAGGCGTTAGACACTCTCTTGCCCAGGAATTCTCTTAGAACACGATATTCAGGCAAAGACAACTTTACAAGCATATTACTTCATCAAATACCGACTGAATAGTAGTCAGTTCCGATGATAGCCCCCGGTGGGGCACTTCCGTAACTCTCCATAGCGACGTATCTCTGCCCGACGAGCATACCCTGTCTTCCATGCTCCAGTAGTTATTACTGAGATACAGAAAGCTCAGGCTTCTCACCGAATTTATCCAGTCAAACAAAGCTAACAAAGCTTAATGATCGTTTTTTATCGTTCTCACCGGCTCCCCACCCGTCCTGGCGCAGCGGACCCAGAGGTTGGGAACGGGAAGACGAGACGGCCCTGCAAGAGTTGCAACACTTTGTTGCACTAAGTCTCAAGACAAGCAACTCATGTAGTGTAAACAATCCACTAGCTTTTAGTATACAGTATCTAAGGCAATTATTAAGTACTTAAGCAACAAGTGGCATCTAGCGCTTGCTCCCGTCTACGTGTCTTAGCAAACTCACACTAGTGCAATGAGCACAGCAAAACTGCAAGATGACAATTTCACTACAGGAACTTTGCGGTAATAGAGTGGAAACCACAGAGATGATGGATTACTTACTCACCATCAAAAGGGAGAACGGAGCTCCCATGGCTGTGAGAAACTCTCCTTCAGAAGGGCTAGCCTAAGGGGAGTTTGGGGCCTTATGGGGAAACTAACGCCCTGCATATGCGTATACCGGTGCGCCTAGACCACGAAAAACGAGAATACTACGTTAAGTGGCCAGAGAAAAGCAAGGCAGAGTGGGCTCCTGAAGAAGACTTGCATGGAACAGTTCCTCGAACCGATCACGGCTCAGTGTCAGCAACTACAACGGTGGATGCACAGAGTGCACCGTAAAGTTGGGCCTCGCATAACCTTTCGTTGGTAATTGCACCCTCATGTGAATAAACACTCATTTAGGTTTCTGACGTATGCTTTCCCCCGGGCTAATTGGTTTTCAGCTGTGTTATGCGGCTACGCCTCTGTCTATGACCAGCATGTCAGCGGGGCCGGCAGCAGTTTCGTTTCTTTCTACTGTATGTCCCCTCTGCAGACTGCCCGTCTCCCTGCCGCAACTGCGCACTGATGATGCAGCAGCACGCAGTAGGCAACTGCAACAGAATGAACGGCATCACGTTCTCCTTTCCTCCTCGCTTTTCGCCGATAGTGGTGGGCAGCGCAGGCACACGCGGGCGCGTGCTGCTTGCAGGAGGAGGGGAAGTAGCTGATGTAGCATGATGTGTTGGAGGGTCGTGCGTGTATTTCTACTTGCATACATGCCGTCTATTGTGGGACAAGTATGCTTTTAACAATTGCCTACAGAGTTAGCGCATGCAACAAAGGGGATTTCGTTATACTTGCATATTTGGTTGCCTTTCAGCAGGAGCTGCAGCAAAGGGTGTTGCAACTCATGGCAGGCCGCCTCCTATCCGCATTGGCTCCAGGCGTTTGTGGCTATCTGCTCAGGATGCCTGGAGACTGGGATGGGTGGGCAGTTGCTTATTGAGAACCGTTAAGCATTTTGGCAGTATTACAGCTCACGACAGTCATCGGCTAAGATCAATGACTGTCGTTACAGCAGAAGTTGTGTCTATGCAAAACGGGCTCCGTGCACGCATACGACAGGCGTTGCCCATGTGCATGTGGTGCTGTATGAGGGCCCAGATAAACGTTCTGTTCCCTCCAGCTCCATGGATCTGAGCAGTTTTGCCCAGGAAGCCAGGCAACCGGATGTAGAGCAGTTGTTTAAGAAGAACACTTTTTAAAGATCTGCGTTTACAACGGCTTCGTTAGGTCTAGTTTGAACTCCACGTTTCCTCGCTAGGGAGGTTGCTAACTGGATCTCTAGCTCTCCGTTTTGCCTAGTCGTACGCAGGACACAGGAGGAGCAGCAGCGTCTTGTTGTCAGGCTGTT
>NW_013573163.1:2713-2781 GCF_000499745.2 Eimeria mitis | reverse complement strand
CAGCTACTGCAGCAGCAGCAGCTACTGCAGCAGCAGCAGCTCCTGCAGAAGCAGCTGCTACTGCAGCA
>NW_013573163.1:1857-2613 GCF_000499745.2 Eimeria mitis | reverse complement strand
CTGCTGCTGTTTGCATGCATCTGCATGCAAAACCAAACGACCCACTACAACCCCGCGCAGCAGCAGCAGCTGCTGCTGCTGCTTCTGCTGCTGCTCCTGCAGCAATGCTGCACAGATAACCAACTGCTGCTGCTGCTGCTGCAGCTACTGCAGCAGCAGCAGCTACTGCAGCAGCAGCAGCTCCTGCAGAAGCAGCTGCTACTGCAGCAGCAGCAGCTACTGAGCAGCTGCTACAGCAGCTACATCCTTTTCCTCCTCCTCCTGCTCAATATTTTTATTATTATTATATACAACAATAATATATAATTTATATTTATATTTATATTCATATTTATATTTATATTTATATTTATATTTATATTTATATTTATTTATATTTATTTATATTTATTTAATCTTCTATAAGCTGTGTATTTCCGCTTGGTTTAGGTAGCGCCCTTCCACTGAAATAATAATTAGAGTGCAGCAGAGAACCAAAAGTAACAAACGCCTGCAGCAGCAGCAGCAGCAGCAGCAGCAGCAGCAGCAGCAGCAGCAGCGGGAGAGGGAACGGGAGATGGTTGTGTTGGTGTAGTGGGGGAGATGCAGATGCAGCAGCAGCAGCAGCAGCAGGAACGGCAGCAGAAACAGCGGCAACAGAAGCAGCAGAAACAGCAGCAACTGCTGCAGAGCTGCAGCAGCAGCAGCAACTGCTGCTGCTGCTGCTGTTGCTGCTGCTGTTGCTGCTACACCACGTTTCGTCTGTCGAGGCAACAG
>NW_013573163.1:1557-1757 GCF_000499745.2 Eimeria mitis | reverse complement strand
GAGAACCAAAAGTAACAAACGCCTGCAGCAGCAGCAGCAGCAGCAGCAGCAGCAGCAGCAGCAGCAGCAGGAGGGGGAGAGGGAGATGGTTGGGTTGATTGAGTGGAGGAGATGCAGCAGCAGCAGCAGCAGCAGCAGGAACGGCAGCAGAAAGAGCAGCAACAGAAGCAGCAGAAACAGCAGCAAGTGCTGCAGAGCTT
>NW_013573163.1:1335-1457 GCF_000499745.2 Eimeria mitis | reverse complement strand
CCTCTTCTTGCTGCTGATAGACGCATGCATCCTGCTGCTGCTGCTGCTGCTGCTGCTGCTGGTGCTGCTGGTGCTGCTGCTGATGGTGATGGTACTGCTGCTGCTGTTTGCACGTGCTGCGC
>NW_013573163.1:985-1235 GCF_000499745.2 Eimeria mitis | reverse complement strand
CAGCAGCAGCAGCAGCAGCAGCAGCAGCAGCAGCAGGATTTACCATAAGAAAACCCCAAGCAAACCAGACGTAGTAAGCCATCGGGGACTGTATGCAGGTGGCTACCTGACCGCAGACATAGTAGTCTTCGAGGCTGCCTCTTCTTGCTGCTGATAGACGCATGCATCCTGCTGCTGCTGCTGCTGCTGCTGCTGCTGGTGCTGCTGCTGCTGATGATGGTGCTGCTGCTGCTGTTTGCATGTGCTGCGT
>NW_013573163.1:612-885 GCF_000499745.2 Eimeria mitis | reverse complement strand
GAGGCAGCAGCTGGGGTAGGAACGGCCGCAGCCCACGAGCACACAGCACCGTGCGTTGAGTAAACATTTTAATAAAAAAATAAAAATAAAGAAATAAAAAATAAATAAAAAAATAAAAAAAATAAAAATAATAAACTGCTGCACTGGCTGCTGTATGTTGTTGGGTTCGTGTTGGGGTGTATAGGCAGCTCAGCTACCGACGATGCAAAAGAGAGAAAAAGAGAAAAAAAAGAAAAAAAAGAAAAAATAAATATATTTTTTGTTTTATTTTAT
>NW_013573163.1:324-512 GCF_000499745.2 Eimeria mitis | reverse complement strand
AGCATCTCATCATCAGCACCAGCAAAAGCAGCAGCAGAAGCAACAGCAACAGCAACAGCAGCAGCAGCAGGAGGCAGCAGCTGGGGTAGGAACGGCCGCAGCCCACGAGCACACAGCACCGTGCGTTGAGTAAACATTTTTAAGAAAAAAATAAAAACAAAGAAATAAAAAATAAATAAAAAAATAAA
>NW_013573163.1:0-282 GCF_000499745.2 Eimeria mitis | reverse complement strand
AAAAAAAAAAAAAAAAAAAAAAAAAAAAAAAAAAAAAAAAAAGAAGCAGCAGCAACGCCCGAGAGCTAACCAAGCCCCAAAGGATGCATGCACAGCATAAAGTGTATATTTATTTATTTATTTATTTAATTAAAATATTTATTTATTAATTAAAATAAATAAATATTTTTATTAAATAAATAAATAGATTTACAGTTTATATGCAACACAGATTATGTATGTATGGATATTTTGTGTATGATCTATATCTGTGTGTTATATATATATATATATATATATATA
>NW_013573162.1:3859-4464 GCF_000499745.2 Eimeria mitis | reverse complement strand
TATATATATATATATATATATATATATATTTATATGCATATATTATTACATATGAATATTATTTTAATATAAAAGAACAAAATATAAATATAAATGCAAAATGCAGCAGAGCTCACTACCACGAATCTGCGGCTGCTCCATAGAAACATATGTAAACAAACAAAGCGAGAGAAAGAGAAAGAAAAAGAAATAAAAAGAAAAAGAAAAAGAAAAAGAGAAAGGGAAAAGAGAAGGAGATACAAGGAGTAAACAATCAGAGGAAGAGTGGAAACAGAGAAAGAAAGAAAGAGAGCGAGAGCGAGAGAGAGGGAAAGAAAGAAAGAAAGAGAGAAAGAGACAGAGAAAGAAAGAGAAAGAAAGAGAAATAAAGAAAAAGAAAGAGAGAAAGAAAGGAGAGAAAGAGACAAAGAAAGAGAAAGAAAGAAAGAAAAAGAGAAAGAAAGAAAGGGAAAGAAAGAAAGAGAGAAAGAAAGAGAAAGAAAGAGAAAGAAAGAGAAATAAAGAAAAAGGAAAAGAAAGAAAGAAAAAGAAAAAGAAAGGAAGAAAGAAACAAAGAAAAAGAAAGAAAAGAAAAAAAAAAGAAAGAAAAAGAAAGAAAGAGAAAG
>NW_013573162.1:3608-3759 GCF_000499745.2 Eimeria mitis | reverse complement strand
GCTGAGAGAGGGGTTTAAGAAAGAAGAAAAGAAAAAATAAATAAATATATAAATAATATATATATATATATAATTAATATATATGTATATAATAAAAAAGAAATAAATATATAGTTAATATAATGACACAGGAAAAAAGAAGAGAGAAGAA
>NW_013573162.1:3263-3479 GCF_000499745.2 Eimeria mitis | reverse complement strand
AAAAAAAAAAAAAAAAAAAAAAAAAAAAAAAAAAAAAAAAAAAAAAAAAAAAAAAAAAAAAAAGAAAAAACGGACCTTGCGCCCATCGTTTCAATGCCATTTGCTTCTGCATGAAGGGCAGTTGCTGGACGGCGGGGCTGGTCATATCAAGAGACTGAAATAAAGAAAAAAAGATGAAAAAAAAGAAAAAAAGAAAAAAAAAGAAAACAAGAAAAC
>NW_013573162.1:2994-3181 GCF_000499745.2 Eimeria mitis | reverse complement strand
AATAAAATAAATGCAAAGCAGCATCTCACGCACTTGATGCAAAAAAAAAAGGAAAAAAAGAAAAAAAAAAGAAAAAGTAAATGCATAGCAGCAGCTAACGCACTTGGTTGCAGCGGCAATGGGATAAAGGACAAACAGAAGACAACTGGCCGATGAAACATTTCGTGCAGATTAGGCTTTTGCATTT
>NW_013573162.1:2478-2846 GCF_000499745.2 Eimeria mitis | reverse complement strand
GGAATAAAAAAAGATGAATTTATTTTTATATTTGAGGATTCAGCTTTTCTTGAATTTTCGGGAGAAAGCAATTCTGAACGAACAACTCCTGGCCCGTGGCTGTGTCGACAAGAAGGTGGAAACCTCGGGGGAAACATGATGGAATTTGTTGTTTTTTTTTGTTTTTGAAGTTTATATTCAGAAATAATGAATTTGTTTTTGAAGTTTATATTCAGAAATAAATAAATTCAGAAAAAAAATACAAATATTTTGATGCCTCTATACCCTATAAAACATGAAACATGAACTTGAATTTCTGGGGTGTATAGGCAGCTCAGATATGCAGTAACAGATGAAAGCTTTCTCTGTGCATGTCAGTAATTATAGAT
>NW_013573162.1:2215-2378 GCF_000499745.2 Eimeria mitis | reverse complement strand
TTATATTCAGAAATAAATAAATTCAGAAAAAAAATACAAATATTTTGATGCCTCTATACCCTATAAAACAAGAAACATGAACTTGAATTTCTGGGGTGTATAGGCAGTTCAGATATGCAGTAACAGATGAAAGCTTTCTCTGTGCATATCAGTAATTCTATAG
>NW_013573162.1:1577-2115 GCF_000499745.2 Eimeria mitis | reverse complement strand
TTATATTTGAGGATTCAGCTTTTCTTGAATTTTCGGGAGAAAGCAGTTCTGAACGAACAACTCCTGGCCCATGGCTCTGTCGACAAGAAGGTGGAAACCTCGGGGGAAACATGATGGAATTTGTTGTTTTTTTTTTGTTTTTTCAGTTTATATTCAGAAATAATGAATTTGTTTTTGAAGTTTATATTTAGAAATAAATAAATTCAGAAAAAAAATACAAATATTTTGATGCCTCTATACCCTATAAAACATGAAACATGAACTTGAATTGCTGGGGTGTATAGGCAGCTCAGATATGCAGTAACAGACGAAAGCTTTCTCTGTGCATGTCAGTAATTCTATAGTTGAGTTTTTTCTTTGACTAAATAATATATATATATATAAATAAAATAAAATAAATTTTTTGTTTCTTTTTTCTTTTCTTGTACTCGCCTGCAGCTGCATGTATACACCCTAGGGAAAGCTAGAATACATATGCCACTGAACTCGACTCTGATATGTATGAATCTCCTCTTTCTACAGCTCCTACATATTAAAC
>NW_013573162.1:883-1360 GCF_000499745.2 Eimeria mitis | reverse complement strand
TTTTTTTTTTTTTTTTTTTTTTTTTTTTTTTTTTTAATGATGCAGATGTTTCTTTGCAGCTAGGCGTACATGTTTATCGAAGTGTGGGCTGGTGATGAGCCCATTAGGTTCATATAAAGGATTCATAAGAACACGTAAGAAGAGTTCATGTACATCAGAGAAAAAACTACGAATACCTTCACTTGATCCTCTATTTTTATGTAATAACATAAGTTTAATATGTCCTGCAGTACAGAAAGAAGAAACTAAGAAATCACGAAAAGAATCACAATTTTTTAAATACATATTTTGTGTTTGCCATATATATTCATCTACTGAATCTAATGCTTGATGTATTATAAACTGATCATAATGAGGAGAATCTTCACGCTTTCCTGTTGCACTCAGATCAGCTTCATATAGTGGTGTATCTCCCTTTCCTACTATAACAAATACAAATAGATTAGCTGCAACAGCCGCCATAGTTTTTTTTTTTTA
>NW_013573162.1:0-855 GCF_000499745.2 Eimeria mitis | reverse complement strand
AAAAAAAAAAAAAAAAAAAAAAAAAAAAAAAGTACACCGGTGAAACAGGAAAAAAGATGAATGAGCCGACTCGCGTCGTCGGCTCAATGAAATAGGAAAGCAGAAACAAAACAAGTAAAGAGGTAAAATAAACAGAAAATAAAAAAATAAATTAAAATATTTAATATAAGTTGAATAAATATATAAAAATAAAAAGAAAAATAAAACTATTTCGGCGTTTTTTTTTTTTATGAATATTCAGATTGCTGCTGCATGCAGCAGCAGCCATGAAACACCACCAGGTGAGATGATGTGTCTATAAGAAAAGAGAAAAAGTTTAGTTTAATTTTTATTTATTTTATCATAAAAATATAAAATTATTTTAATTTTTTTTATTATTTTTATAAATTGCTACAAAAATATTCACAAAAAAACACACCGCTGCTGCAGCATCGTTTCAGCTGTCAGGCGAAAACATGAATGGCAATGCATGCAGCTTTTTGCATAAAAAATAAAAAAATAAAAAAAAATAAAATTAAATTTTTGTGTTTTCTTTAAAATATAATTATATAAATATAATTGAAATTAAAAAAAGAAAAAGTTTTTATTTTTTTTTTTCTGTTTTTTCAGGACTGCTGCATGCGCTGCTTAGTCAACCAGAGTAGAGTGAGCTGCAGCAGAAACATAAAATAAAATTTAATATAAAATAATATAAAATATTATTATATTTTATATTAATATATTAATATATAATATAGTATAATATATAATATATAATATTATAAAAACAGCTGCAGTGCCTGAGGGCCTGCATACACACATATAGAGATACATATAAACATATATGTATCTATATATATATATAAACATATATAT
>NW_013573161.1:4152-4376 GCF_000499745.2 Eimeria mitis | reverse complement strand
GATGTTGCATGAACGCCAACTCGGGCGACGAACCCAAGCGCAAATCCATACTTTTCGATAAGGCGGAAATACACGGGGGAACTGGACACCCTCAAACTGCAATTCGTTGAATGAATTGTGCTGCATTTGGCCTTGCGTTTCTCTTGTAGCATTCGTCGACCTCCCATGCTGTCCACGTGATGCTGTGCTAGAAGCTGAAAGTGAGGCGATTGGCAGCTCTCAAG
>NW_013573161.1:3903-4110 GCF_000499745.2 Eimeria mitis | reverse complement strand
TCACGCTACAGACTGATCTCAAGAGCGCTAAATGTCGGCATCCCTAAAACGCCTCCTCCCTCTGCTCCCCCCACAGAACCGCTCGCCAAAGAGCGGTTGCTGGAGCCGGGGAACCGCCGAGACCGGAGCATCATCATCTTACTCGCGAAGCTTTACTCCGATGTAGTAAAATCCTTAGGCCTCTCACACGCCTTATTTCACTTTTTG
>NW_013573161.1:3218-3803 GCF_000499745.2 Eimeria mitis | reverse complement strand
AGGCGATTGGCAGCTCTCAAAAAGCAGTTTTTCAGCTTCATAACTGCACACCCTCACGCTACAGACTGATATCAAGAGCCCTAAATTTCGGCATCCCTAAAACGCCTCCTCCCTCTGCTCCCCACACAGAACCGCTCGCCAAAGAGCGGTTGGTGGAGCCGGGGAACCGCCGAGACCGGAGCATCATCATCTTACTCGCGAAGCTTTACTCCGATGTAGTAAAATCCTTAGGCCTCACACACGCCTTATTTCACTTTTTGTGTCAGCATGGTAAAATTTCCCCTTCACTGCCTAGTATCAATTGACAGCCCAGTGACTCTACGACCGCTGCTCCACAGCTCCGAGGCGGGGTGGGCTTAGGGTGAGCGCGCCTCCGGTAGCGCGGCTACAAGCTGTAGAATGATGAAGTCCAACAGCGAACTTCTGTGAGATATCTGCAACAACTGGCAGCACATGGAAGGCCTTCCAACCATGCTTGCTATGCGCAGCCCAACCTCTGCCTCCATCGACGTTGTTCTAACCACGAAGGTGGCACCAACCTTCTACCTCTTTGCCGCAACGGATACTGGCGGGCCTGTTACACCT
>NW_013573161.1:1723-3118 GCF_000499745.2 Eimeria mitis | reverse complement strand
CGAGGCGGGGTGGGCTTAGGGTGAGCGCGCCTCCGGTAGCGCGGCTACAAGCTGTAGAATGATGAAGTCCGACAGGGAACTTCTGTGAGATATCTGCAACAACTGGCAGCACATTGAAGGCCTTCCAACCATGCTTGCTATGCGCAGCCCAACCTCTGCCTCCATCGACGTTGTTCTAACCACGAAGGTGGCACCAACCTTCTACCTCTTTGCCGCAACGGATACTGGCGGGCCTGTTACACCTACTATGCCATCGACACTCGCCGTTTCTGTTTGAAGGCATGGATCAAAGCGCTTGAAACAACAGAGTTCCATCGGAGCGCCCACCATAGCATGTTCAAGGCCCTCCACTCGCACACAGCTGCAGACGACCACAATGACAGGCTTCTAATGTAATTGAAACTCTGCGGGCCATCTCAGCGGCGTCGCTAAACCAGGGGGTGGGAGGCAAGACCCTCCTGCTGCCCTAGTGTGCACGTCAATGGAGCTATGCTCATTCAAGCACTACTATTCATGTCTTCAAAGAGAAACAGCGAGTGTCGAAGGCCCGAACGGGCCATTACTTAGCCGGAGTGTCCGGTCGTCTACTTGCTAAACACCTGCACACTCTCTTACGGATATCCCGTTAACGTCGCAGTAGGTTGATCACCAGGTAGATGTTGTGGCAAAACCTTCGTTTCTGCGGAAAGGCTCAGCCGGCATGCCTGCCCCTCTGTACTCTTCAGTTCCGGTTGTGATAGTGGTCCAATTTTCCATTAAGCACTTCCTCAAGCACCGTAGGCTTTCGAAGAGTATTGCTGCAGGCAGCTGACAAATGTCAGCACGTGACCTTTGCTACGAAGTTCTTTCGCGGCACAAAGCCAAAACACATCATGCCAAACGTCATCTCCCCCGCCAGTCAACAAATAGTTCCCGTGAAAATAATGAAATTAAAATACAACACTGCACTTCTCGAAGTGATATTCCTTGATTCACCTGTTTGCACAGGAGCACCGTTAGTTATCTCAATGCCAACCCTGGCTGCCCACAGCAGGCCTTCAGGCTACAGTTGAAAAGCCGACACTGTTTTCAGCAAAACGTCAGCATTTGAAGAAAACACAAGGACGCCAGCCACGAAAGTAGGGCAACGAAAGCCACGAAAGTAGGGCAAGCAGTCTTCCTTACTGTCGTACGAGCTAACCAGTGGACGGTAGGACCGAGAACAAATCTGCAGCGACGAGGGTAAAGAAAACAAAACCACGGCATTATTCTGGGTAGAAAAGGCACCTGCAGCTCGAGTGTGTTTCGGAAGACCGCTACGTATCCCACAGAAGCTCCTGTGTGCTGCATTGGATCCAGTGGCGACAACTGGGAGCGCTTGTCGCTGCCTAGAACCTTTGTATACAGTTGTTTTTC
>NW_013573161.1:0-1618 GCF_000499745.2 Eimeria mitis | reverse complement strand
CCTGCAGGGCCCTGAGGGACGACGAATTCAGCCGGCCCTGAATTGCAGCACTTCCTGCTCAAAAACATGTTGCAAACCCAAGCCGAGATGCAAGGAGGCCCAAACGCCCTTACGATGCATCTACTAACACCGCAGTTGATTGCTGCTCACTTGCTCGGCGTTCCGTTGCAATCGGTCTGCAAGCACAGATACGCCCTACCATCTCGCAGGGTCTCCCAGTTAATACCAAACAGCATAGTGTTCTAAAGATGCTGAGATGTCTTTTACGTTGCTCATATAATCACATAGTCCTTCCTCTCTTTTCTGCATCCTCATGCATCCTCCCCCCGACCAGCTGACAGAGTGTGTCTGGAGTTGCAAGACGACGTCTTGGGAGACCATAATTCGCAAGTTTGAACGCCTTTATGGATGTACCTAAAGGTCGATTTCTCATGAGCTTTGCTGTTAGTTTGGTGTGCGCGCTGCCCGGGTGAGCTTCCCATCCTGCCCACGTGATGGTGTGCGAGAAGCTGAAGATCAGGCGGTTTGCAGCTCAAAAAGCAGTTTTCCAGCTTCATAACAACACATCACGCCTGGAACTGGTTTCAAGAGCCCCACAGGTCGGCATTCCTAAAGCACCTCCTTCCTCTGCTTCCAACAGACAGCCACTCGGGTACGGGGGCGGTTCTCCATTGGAACTGGAGAGCCACCGCGACTAAATCTTGCTCGCGGAGCCTTACTCTACACTAGTAAAACCAGGCCTTACAGACGCCTTATTTCACTTTTCTTGGCAGCATGGTAGAGTTTCCCTTCCAGTGGATAATACCAACCGGCAGCCAAGTGACTCGATGGAGGCTAACCCAAGCAGGATGCATGGAGCTCGAGTGCTGTGAGCGTAGGATGGTGCCCGGCATGCGATTGCGTACTGTAGGCGCTAGCGCTCGAGTCTATAACTAGACATTAAACTCGTTCCAATAAGGTTTTAAAAAACAACAACTCAAATGTGGGAGCCTCTTTGCTTCGAATGCCTGTGTATCTCACCTGCTGCAACAAAACGATGAGGTGGTATCTTCGGTCCACACAGCTTAACCGGGCGCTGCTCTGCCCAGTGGGCCGTGCGCACTGCTGAAAACATCTGTGATATATCTGTATCAATTGACATGGTGTAGAGGGTTTTCTGAAGATGCTCAACAAGTCCCCGCACTACGTTTGAGCGGCCCCCATAGCCGTGGTTGATGACATCGCGACGGTGGCATCAACCCACGGCGACGGACAGCAGCAGAGGCGCTGCACCCCCTACCGACAACGAACACTTGCTATTTCTGCCTAAAGGCCTGAGTTATAACCCCCAAGTGATCCCAGTTCCAGTGAAGTGCCCAGAACAACAGGTTCGACGCCCTCCAAGCGGGCACTGCAGCCGACGAACACAAAGACCAGTTTTCAATGTGGCGGAAACCGCAGCTGGTCCCTGAACCTAAAGCCGGAAGACGCGGCCAGTTTACTCCCCTAGGATGCGCATATCAGCCCATGAGCATCCAGAGTGTCAGGACTTGGAGCCGCTAAGCATCTCCACACTCTTCTGTGTGTCGTTAACATCACAACAGGTCACCAGCCAGAGGCTGTTCCAGCATCGAAGTTG
>NW_013573160.1:18363-19132 GCF_000499745.2 Eimeria mitis | reverse complement strand
ATGGCTAGGACATGGCAGGCATTCGCAGGAGAATATGCGAGTGTTTCAGTATGCGATTGCGTTAGCGCGTGGTTCTCGATGCACCAGGTGCGAATGTGTGACGGAAATGTATGTCGAGCGCCAAGAAGGTGCCCAGACTCCCCTAGCAGTTATTTACTGCCATAAACCTGGAAGATATTCACCGCAACGCATCCAGCGCGTGTGTCCCAGCTTCACGGTGCCGAGGAGAAGACCAGCAGAATTGGAGTGGCAATTGATGGAAAGCATACGCGGTTTCTATAGCCAACGGTTTTCTGCTGTAGCACTGAAGGTATCGGCCTGAGTTGAGTTTTGCACGCGACACTCTCTCTGTCCGCGCAACGTGGCCCTAATATCATGTCGGGGTCTTGTAGCAAACGATATATTAGGGCGATGTAGTGCTTCATGCGGACGAATCGGCGTGCTTTGGCAAAGGTAAGTGAGCAAGTGTGCAGCAAGAATAAGCGACAGCCTGGCGCTGCTTTAGCTGTTTGGCTTCGTCCCGCCGTGGGGACTATACAGCACATGAGGCGCTGCGGAAGTGTTTGCCGCAAAGCTAAAGGCACCCAACAGTGGTCACGCTTTGTGGGATGCTTCCAGATGCTAAATATGGAGCTAGGAACCATGTCGTACCATCGCTTGATCCCGCAAGCGTGAGGACCGTCGATGCATCAGATGCCGAAAGCGTTGGCAACCTGCGCGTGGAACCTTCATTCCGTATCCAACAAACATTTTTATGGAACGATTTTCA
>NW_013573160.1:15668-18231 GCF_000499745.2 Eimeria mitis | reverse complement strand
GCATCCCAAGACAGAACTTCTTCGAGTTTGTCCTATCACGTCTAGTTGTGAGGCCCTCCGTGAAAAGCGGTGTCATGCCTAACCGACTTGAAGGCACGCGCAAACACCACCAGACACACAGTCGCTTCTTTACCAGCTTTATTTGGGTCAGTGGATGTTGGGTTTGCGCATTGCAGGGAGTGAGAATAGAGGAGGGAAAATAATGCAACGGAACCGGCCGTTGCACCTGTTAAATATGGACAAAAATGAACCAGCCTTTTCGTAAAACTCTTACGCCACTGCCATTCATCGAGCAAATGCCTTTTCTAGCCTTGACGAACGCACCAGCTCTTTCCGTGAATTTGGCTGCCAACGCGCATTCGTGTCCATCGCAATAGTTTGCACTCACAAGCATTTCACCCAACTTTGCGTACTGTGTTCCACGATACTCCGGGTTGTCACCTTGCAGGGAAACATCCTGCAGTTTTGTATATTGTTGCTTCTAAAAGGTATCCAGTCTCCAGAACAAGTTCGATAAACTAGATGCATACAATCAGAATCCTTAAACGACAGCCTTCAGCAGAGTAAAGTTGTATTGCCGCTGCTTCCTCTACAGCTGCTTCCAGATATTTTGGTGGAACAATGTAGATTTGCATTTCAACTCTGAATTCATTGGCTGTCTGCTCCATTTTGTCCCTATTTCCTGTTGCATGATCATCTGAGGACGGGATACATTCTATGCTGCTAGCGATTTTTCGCAGACACTGTGTGGGTGTCCCATGCAAGTAAGTTCGATACGTTTCGGCTGCAACTGGCCCTTCGCATAATCGCTTAGCGAGTAAGTCCCTTGATTCACGACTGGCGCCTCTCTAATTGCAAAATGTTTGTGATTGATGATGTATTTGGCTACTCTCGTGAAGTGACGCTTTTGCCTAAGATGGCTACACTTACTACGCTGTAGACAGGTTTTTCACCTCCTTGTTTATATCGTCGTCTTCAGCTTAGACGCCTGTAGACTTCAGGAAATGTACAATGCGCCTTCGCTTTACGAGCCATATCTTGGACTGCTAGCGAGCCTGTATTTGTTTACCCCTTTGCACCCTGCTCAGTAATCCTGTACGTAAACCTAAATCGTCGTTTTGATTCTTTCGAAGCATAGGCGACGCAGCCACTGAGTGATGGGAATTCCAATGAATTACTCGTGAGTTGCTGTGCGTTCACCGGCGTGCAAGGTCGGCGCTGGTTCTCATGCATTAATATCGCGCGTCATTGCGCACTCCAATCGCCGTTCACTGAGGTTCAGGATAAGGCGAGTGCTTTGAAAGTTTGGGGACACTGAATAGCGTGCACTGCGCCGCGTCGATGTCGCGACCGCTGCGGATGCAAAGACGTTTCCAGTAACGGAAGGCTTGCAGTCGGCGTAAGGTGCATCGCGCTCTACATGTTTCGGGGATTAGAACGGTCAACAGCAATCTTGAATCAAGCGTCTCCATTGCAGTGTGTTCTCTGGACAGTCTTATGCGCGACTGCGTTGGGCTGCCTGGGGTGGAAAGATCGTGCGTTGTTACCACATCCAAGTGCGGACCTTCAGGTATCATGCGTGCTGTTCGCTTTTTGCTTGTTTTATAAACAGACAGTTTTCGGGTTTATCGCGCTTTTCTTCCTTTAGATACATATTTAAATATTGGGTAGTATACTTTATATTTTTGAATCCTGCAATATGTATGTATTTATATATATGACAGGGTTCAACTATACGAAATATACTGCCCTGTTTTCATAAGTATAGCTATAATAAACTTTACGAAGAATGTTAATGCTTCTATGCTGACCTTAGAAATTGAAATCAAATTAAATTTCCTCTTGTAATAAATATGTTTTAGGGCTTAGCGTTACCTTCGTTTGCTCTCATCTCATTTATTTTAGATAAATTATACTTAACGGCGGCAACTGCGTATGGTATTCATTGCGAATACGATGGGGTGGTTCCCACACGTAACGGGTTTGTACGACGGCGTATTGCAGCGAGGCAATTGCGCGCGTAATCGTTAAATGCTTTTCGAGTCTGGTAAGAAAGGGAAGTGACCTAGACGAGTGCTTGAACAATGTTTGGGTTGCTAACACATTCTGGCCTGCGCCCGACCAGGCGTATGGAGGCGCCTGTTCTGTTATGGTTTGGCCCGTTGAAGTATAAGCAAACACTGAGACATGCGTGCATTGCTCCGACACTAATTTCGACTTTTTTCTGCATCATTCGGAGGCTGAAACTGGTAGACGGGCATTTGCTGAGGCCGTTGTTGGCTTCTCGACGCGGAAATGGGTCTCGATGAAGTAATGAAGGTAGATAAAGGAGCTTCGCAGACTACGTGCGCCCACACGCAACGCATAGCCTAATATCCCGTGTCAGATGCTCTTTTGTGTTTGAGGTGTCATTTTCCTTCCCAAATGCGCAGCTGGTCTACGGTGTGTGCTAGAGGGAGATGCGCATAACCAATGATAATGAATACTAGGCAGTGGGTTATGCATCAACACGCGTGTCTTATGCTAAAGGACACAGGGCAATCCTGTTCCCTTTAGTAGCTCA
>NW_013573160.1:12986-15645 GCF_000499745.2 Eimeria mitis | reverse complement strand
CCGTCGTGTGCTGCGCACACAACAAGTACATGGAAAGCAGCCTGCTAACGAAGGGGCCGTAAAAATTGATACGCCACTGGCTCTCTGTGAGCATGTTTAGCTCATTTCCTACGAAGGAAAACACAGGTCAGCGTACACGTATTAACTCCAAACTGCGTGCTGCAGTGTCTGCGACAGGAGAGGGTGGGAATTGTCGTCGCGTAGTATGATAGAGTTTTTGGCACTTCGTTGACCGCTAAGATGTGTACTTTAGGCCTAAGAACTTCGTGCTCCTCCACTCGCCGCTGCATCAGCAAAGAATGGCCGCAGAAAGTAATCTGGTCGCGTGTGGTACGTACACGATGCTGGGTAGAAAACATCTGTTTATCGTGCAGGTCGGCAGATCGACCGGCAGCAAGGTAAGACATTCCATGCCGCAACTCTGCACCTTAGCCTTCGCTGGTGGAACAGGTATGCACATTTTGATCGGTGTGCTTTCGACATGGGCCAGCTCACAGACCAGGGGAGCGCCATCTGTTGCTATAGTCGCCAAAGCAACGAAGGAACACAAATGGATCACATGCTTCTTCGCATCAGCGACGGCTACTGCAAGCTACATAAATAGGAATAGCCTTTACTGTTACAATATGGCACTTTGCAGTCCACGTTGGCAATGTGCACGCCTGGTTTGCGCCGACAAATGCTCTTGACACACCTGTAGTATGTGAAGAAGGACGTGTGACACAATGGCAGAGGCGGTTGTTGAGATTCCGATGAACGGTAAAATGTTGACGCAGCAATGAAAGCGAATAGAGAACCGGTTGCGTTGCGTAGTCTGTGCGTACTCAGACGAAATGCACGGAAAAGATCCAGTGGTCTCACTAGTTAGAAATGCTGTCTTGCTACTGACACGCCTTCGTCGTAGGGAATGCGTAGCGCATTTCCGTTTTTGACTCGACCGGCGGGCACATAATATAAAGGCTAGGGAATGCATGGCGCCTGTTGCCTAAACTGAAAGCCGCACATTGATGCAGGACGTGTAACTGCCTAGGCGCAGAGAGGAAGGACCTCAGGCGCTCCGATCAGCTTTACAACCCGGCAGCGAAGCGTCTACACCATAGTGCTGCTTGCCAGGCGGTGCTCCCTTCAAAGCTCCATCTACAGGTGTTGTATGGCCTACACGGTTTCGCGTCATTGATAGAAATATTTGGAGAGCTGTCTTGTGTGTCCCGCTTTATTTCATACTGTAAGCTAAACAGCCAGCATTTTAGACAGGACCATCGAAGACAAGGACCAAGAACAGTCTGCACAGTCACGAGGATTCCGTTGCAGCTGCTCACCCGTGCGAGGTTCCAGTCGGTACGTTGCACTTCCAAACATTCAGAGGTTGTGAAGGCTTTGTGCTTGGCAAAGCCTTCGGTCATACCCAACAAATGACTGAGACTAAGCTACAGAGTTCCACATTACTGAAGTAACGCTGCCGTGTACGATATAAAGAAAGAAAATGAACAAAGACGCCTCAACATTTGTGGGTGTCTACAAATATCAATACAAGCGATTGCTCTTCACGAGGGTCAGCTTGAACTTGAATCGAACATATACCACTGCACCTGTTTGCACCCCACTCAGCAATGCTGTAGATAGGCCTACATAGTTGCTTTGCTCCTGCTGAATTTACGCTGAGGCACAAGGTGCGCTTCGCCTGTCAGGCTTTAGTCTCGTGCAACATTGCGTATTCCAGGCGCTGTTCATGGCAAAAAGCGCCTGGAGTGAGCAGGGATGAGTGCTTCGCGAGCCGTGAGTACCGCACAGGAGGGGGCGTTGATAAGGCAAGCACTCTGAATGGGACAGCGTTCTCACTGTCGATGAATTGGGGTGCGAGCCACACACGTGTTGTTAGGGAAGCTGCGAAGCTGCGAAATGCCACGGAGATTCTTCAATCGCAAGCCTGCTCTGCAACGCGTTTTCACGATGCTTTGCCCCTTGCCTATATGAAAAGGAAGTCGGGCATGGGATGCCGCGAAGGCGCGAGCATCAGTCACTTCCAAAGAAGCATGTGATCCACTTGCGTTCTTACGGTGGTTTGCCGAGTATGCCAACAGATGGTGCGCCGCAGATCGAGCCAACGCGTAATCCTGTCCGTCACCTTTTGCCAAACGGTTTTCTTCTCATTCACACCGAATAATTGTGCGGGATGTAGCAGTTCATTGCTGCGCCCATGCGTGTTTCGGAGCGAGCGTTTCCATGTCGCAACTCTGCACCTTAGCCTTCGCTGGTGGAACAGGTATGCACATTTTGATCGGCGTGCTTTCGACATGGGCCAGCTCACAGACCAGGGGAGCGCCCTCTGTTGCCATAGTCGCCAAAGCAACGCAGGAACACATATGGATCACATGCTTCTTCGCATCAGCAACGGCTACTGCAAGCTATATAAATGCGACCATAGGAATAGCCTTTACTGTTACAATATGGCACTTTGCAGTCCACGTTGGCAATGTGCACGCCTCGTTTGCGGCGGTGAATGCTTTGGATACAGCCGTAGTATGTGGAGACAGACATGGACGGCTTTTAGCAGGGTAAAGTTGTATTGCCGCTGCTCGCTTTACAGCTGCTGCCAGATATACTGGCGGAACCGTGTAGATTTGCATTTCAGCTCTGGCGTCATTGCAGGATTGGTCCA
>NW_013573160.1:12491-12886 GCF_000499745.2 Eimeria mitis | reverse complement strand
GCGACCATAGGAATAGCCTTTACTGTTACAATATGGCAATTTGCAGTGCACGTTGGCAATGTGCACGCCTCGTTTGCGGCGGCGAATGCTTTGGATACAGCCGTAGTATGTGGAGACGGACATGTGACACAATGGCAGAGGCGGTTGTTGAGATTCCGATGAACGGCAAAATGTTGACGCAGCCATGAAAGTGAAGAGAGAACACTTTGCTTTGTGTAGGCTGTGAGTACTCAGACGAAGTGCGCGGAAAAGATCCAGTGGTCTCACTAGTTAGAAATGCTGTCTTGCTACTGACACGCCGTCGTCGTAGGTAATGCGTAGCGTATTTCCGTTTTTGACTCGACCGGCGGGCAAATAATAAAAACGCTAGGGAATGCATGGCGAATAATAAAAAC
>NW_013573160.1:8464-12391 GCF_000499745.2 Eimeria mitis | reverse complement strand
TTGTACTATCATCGGTTTGTATTTTCGCATAAACTGAGGAGATGAGTATAATCCGGCGCTGCGCCTGACGGCGGAGGACTGCTCCGCACAATAAGCAGCACATGGAAACGAACGCAGACGAACTTAAAATCCTGGCAATGTACGTTGGTGGCCGCCGACACCTTCTCTTCTAGAGACCCATCTTGAATTTATCCTGAATATACAGCGTTGCATTTTGCGCACCCCTGCATATCCGTGCCGAAGAGGGCTGTAAGCAACCGTTTCGCTCCTTTGAATTGTAGACGGCTTAGAGGCAGACTCATTTGGGTAACGCAAACGATTGGCCTGCGCGTTCTTGTGGTACGCCGAGGTGAAAGGTTTGTGCCAGTTTCTATACACTAAGTTAATGCATTGCTGTGCGCGCCATGCACTTGGAACGCTCGCAAGCCTTTCGCGTGCGTCTAGTCCGTGACGAGCGCCTTATATGCTTGGACCAAGTGTGTAGCGTACGCCGAACGCTGCTGGCGCGCCGGCGTACAAGCATGGGTGGGCTGGCAGCTGACTTGAGGCTTCGCGCGTTAGAGGCGTTTCTGGGCTGCAAACAGCCAAGGATATTCTCCAATCACGCCCCTGCTCTGCACTGCGTTTTCACAATGTGTCAGTATTTGACATTCTGAAGGAAACGTCCAGAATGCGGAACTGTAACAACCAGAATCCTGTTGAGCATGAACGGTCGTTGTCTATCTCGGTTTTAGATGCTTTGGTGACTGCGGAAAATAGGGAGTACGCTACAGACGCAGCCAACTGGAAATCCTGCCTCTTCCATCATGCGGACGTTTTCATTAAGCTTTCCCTTATAATGAGTGCGCAAACTATATCAGGTTGCTGGTCATTCCAGGCGTCTGCACCAGCCAGCGCCGCCATATGGCAAGCCTGAATGATGGCGTGGGTTACCGGAACAGATATGCGCCTTTGCTCTCTCTGGTTTCAGAAGCAGGACTGTTCAGGCCACATAGACCCTTGGGCGAATGCCTATTGTTGAGCGCCTCAGCGACAGATACTGTGCGACGGTCCACTCTCGCGTAAAATGTACATATTTAGGTCGCAAAATGGCAATATGCACTGCATGCTGCGAGTTGGCATGCATGTTTCGCTGTGGCAAATGCTTGAGATCAATCACGATACACATTTGCAGAGGCGATTGTTGAGACTTTATGAACTGCAAAGCCTTGACGCAGCAATGAAGGTGGATAGAGGAGCGCTTAATTGTGTAGAATGTGCTTGCTCAGACGAAACGAGCAGCAAAAGATCCTGCGGTTCCACTGCGCAGAAATACTGTCTTGCAACAGGCAGGCCGTTGTCGTAGAAAATGTGTGGCACATGCCAGTTGTTCATTTGGCCGAAAGGCGCACACAAGAGTGACGATGGCTTCAAGGGACCTGCGGCATATCATAAAAAAGTGCGTATGGATGCAGAACGCATACATGCATTTATGCATAGAGGAAGGACCTTAGTCTCTCTTACTAGCTCACACCAGGTGCCCGGCACAGCGTACAACGACCAGGTAAAGGGAAACGGGGAGATGCAGGCGCTGCAAGCGAAATGAAAGAGTTGTCAAATGGAGTACTGCGCGTACATGCGCATGAGGGCCTAAATATTGTTCAGTAGAGCACGGGTTAGGCTTGCTAGTTAGGGAAACACCGGTAGCCTATGTTCGAGCTTGCCAGAGTTCATGTGAGCCATGCTAGTGGGCGCCGAGCATACCACTAGCAAACGCAGAAGCTGTATTCGGTTCGAGGAACAACGTGCGACTGAAACAGACCAGCTTACGTGCGCGGTGCGTCAGCCATCTAGGCCGGTCTAGAGCTGTTGTCTCTTTTTCGACTCTCGTTGGAGATGGTGTTGACCATAACGGTTCATGCGCTGGCAGCTGTACTTGCATTAGAAGCGGATGTCTGCAGAACCGGGCTGCCAAAAGGGCTTTCTGCGGTGCGTGTATTGGTTTTTCGCCTTTGTCCATTCTGCGGCTGTTTCTCTTTTTGCGTGGGATGTCAAGGCATCTGTCGTCCAAGTGAAGGTGGATAGCTTATCTGCTGAGCAGGACGACAGCTCAGCGCCATCATGCAAATATACAACTACAAGAATATTATCAGAACGCCGCTGTTTCACGTGAATGACCCCATTTGCTGCCCGGCGCAAACCAGCTATTAGTGAAGTGTGAATTTTCCCAGAAGCCCTGCAACCGGCGCAGCGGAGTCCATGTGCATAACCCGATCTTTATGGAATCCTAGGCTCAGGGCGCATTTCTTAGTATAGCGGAACAGTCGTCGCCCACACCGCAAAGAAACGAAAATGCGAGTTCTCAAACACCAAAGCTACCATTGGCTGTTTGCATCTATCTGTAGCCTGTAGGTTGGCACCAGCGTATGGGATATGTTTTGGGAGGTGCTTTTGTTATTGACTAGAACGTGTCCCTACTGGCATTAGTTTTGTGTTGAACTGATGACGACTTCCTGAATCAACAAGTACGTTGGCAAATGCGGTGCGACAGAGGACAAGACAAAGATTCCTTTTGCATTGGGGAGTGCCAGAAATGTATGGTGGAACAAAGTGCACCATAATGGCATTCAAGCCCGAAGATGCTATCACCTGCAGTCTCAGTGGCAGTCGGTAGCATTCTGTAGGGAGCGCCCTCACCCTTATACAGTAGCAGTAGTGTTGTTGCTAGATATACCAATACCTGGGGCTGTGTCTTGCATCACTGCATTTGGCAAAAAGCAAGTGCGTTATGGGTGGAACCCTCGCAGGCCTTTCCATACTTCGTCAGGCCATATCGTCTTTGGTGAATTCTCTGGATTTATAAGACCCTCGATGATGTGGTTGACCACAGTATACAAGGGGAAGTGGCATTCTGTAGCAACTTCCAGCACTATTTGATACTTACATATGCACATTGAGATTTGATCCGTTTCTAATGTGCCGAATATTGCGCCTTCACTGCCTTAATTACAAGTCTGTGCACGTGGGGCACCCTATAAAAACTGTTTACACAAAGGGTATGTCAGTGCTGGGACGCACCTGAGAGATCCCCGTGCCATTGTTTCCTGCTAGCAAAAAGCACAGCGTGTATTTTCGCAAGTTTCGTAGTAGAATTGCGAGCTGCAGATTTAGCAAAGCGCATGGGGAAGTCGGCAGCCTACCACGTGTTCCTGATGCTGAGCGGATCTCCCACCGTCTGCCATCGTTACTGCTCGTTTTGACCCGATCACTATTTGACAGGCGAAGAACATATAGGGAGAAGGGGGTAGTGGTGGTATCTCCTTCTGGCTTTTGCTCCTCGAGTTGCCTTTCTACGCCTGTACAAGGTGGTGTCTTCGCTTACAGGTGATTTTGGGTGTCTATGTATATGAACGCGGAATATATATGTGCTGAGTTTTGTTCCTTGCAGACCTGCCTGATGACGAGGAAGTGTTTTGGAAGCAATATATCCTTATGGTGCTCGTACCGGGGTATGCCATGTTCTGCTTTGGCGCGGCTAGAGGGTAGTCTATCACGTACTAGCGGCGCGCTGTTGTTAGTTCCGCAAATAGTGTTCCGCAAATACTGTGTAGCGTGTGTAGTCATGCACCGTAGGCATTGTTTGTCAATCTCACAGTGCTGTTGGTTAGCTGATCCCTTCTCGATTCTGCAGTGAAAAGCAGGAGCCTCAACCACTTGACGATGGGTGCGAATACGGCCTGGCCTGACTGTGGCTCGCCGTGGTTTGTGAGCTTCCCTTAGCTCCTAAGTGTTCAGCGCGAAGCATGCGAAAATATCAGCCCATCCTTCACCAGCGAACAGTGTGAAGTAGGCCCCTCTTCTACTACGACGACAGTGGAGGCGTAGAGAGGCTGGTCTCTCCTAATGATATGCGTTTCTCGGACCCAAAATGCCTGGCAGCAAACCCTG
>NW_013573160.1:2337-8265 GCF_000499745.2 Eimeria mitis | reverse complement strand
ATATGGCACGAAGGTGGTGCGTCATTGCTGTAGCCACGGGAACATAATGCCTTTCTCTTCATGGGAGCTTTTTTTGCATGCGGTGCGGGTCGCAGTGCATCGGAAACCGTGCATTGCGGATGGCTTTGGAGGAGCGTCTTGCGCAGGAGACAGTGTGATGCATGGAGTTTTCAATGACGATGCAAAGCACTTGAGCACATAGGTGTGACACGTTGTCCTCGAATCTCTGCGGAATGTTTCACCTCCCGCCACCACGAAGTGCGTTATTATGCCCATGTAGTCAGCATTGCAAGCATCCCATTCTGGAATTCACCCAGCTTCACCGTGACGTTTCAACTGTTTGGCCTCCCAGCAATTGTGCATAAGGGAAAGCATGATCTCCAAACGGACATTTCTTCACAGATGTTCCTGGTTGGGAACAAACCGGGAATACCGCTCAGAAAATGAATTGATAGGTTGCTGGACTGGGAATGTATGCTACTGCCCCATGCACTATGGTCCCCGACATCTGAGGTATTTGCCTTTTCAGGAAGTATGCTGTTCGCCTGTGGGAATGCCCAGGCGTAGTAGAGTGCTGTAGGGGTAGTATATGCAGTGCATCTGTGGATTGTGTACTCGGAGATTCCTGTATGGAGCTGCAAATGCAGCAGATGCTCTCTAACGAAGTGCTGAGCCGCACGTTCGTTCAACAGGTCACCATAATGTCTGCATCACGAACATCACACACAACAGCCCAAAACGATATCTGGAACCTCAGCAACCGTATGCGGAGTGTATACAATTCTAGGAAGTAAGCTCGCTGCTAATTGTTGATTAGCCATCGCTATTCACTACTGTCTTTGACGGAATCACCTTGCTCCTGAGATCAAGCATTGTGGGCTGAGCCAGATGAGTATATATTTAGAAACTGCTTGCCTGCATATTCATTGCAATACGAGGAGAGGAAAACAGAGCTTCATGTTTCCCCAAGAAAAGTTTTGAAACAGATGAGGGCACGCCTCATTTCGAAAGAATAGGTTAGCAGTTAACAGCATGATCGTTTTTCTGCCTAACATATTCTCAGGTAAAATACTCTCCGTTTCCAACGAACGTATACGCCTTGGCATCGTGCTCTGAAGACTTTGGAGACGACTTCGGCGTGCCCGTCAGCCGCCACAGGATACAGAAGGAATGACCGTATCAGACAGCGCCTCTCGCAGGTGATATTTGAATATCTGCGATTGAATATTTGTATGCAACTGGCACGGTGCCGCCGGTATTTTGTTTGTTGAAAGTGTGTCCTAAGCAGAACCTTTTGTAGGCAGGACGTGGAGGCGTGGGAAGGCAAATAAAAAGGGAGTGCAGCCTACTGGTACAACTTAGTTTGGGCTGCTCCAAATAGGCTCATTTGCAGACGCTCAATGTGGAAGCCGAGCCTAAAGTTCGCCACACAGTAGTGCGAGCATTTGATCAGATAGTGAGCTCCGATTCAGCGAATGCAAAATAATACTCGATCGTGGCGAACAATCCAGAAATATGTTCGTTAAGAAGCTCCGTAGTAGCGGAAGTATCCCTGGGGGGGGAAATAGCGAAGATACGACGTATCCTTCTGTGTTTCCGCTATTACGGGCTACTTGCTGTAATCAGCAGGGAAGCCTGAAGCGAATGGCTGGAATCAAGGCAACGTTTTGAGATTCTGCAGGTTTACTCGAGAGTCTTGCGTATCAAATTCATGTGTTTCGTGTACGTTGGAGCTGCAGCAGAATGCAGGTTTTTGATGGACGCTGACGGTGCTTATACCCCTGACCAGACGAAAATGGAGAGCAGTGCATGAGGCTCATTGTTCA
The DNA here is from genome assembly GCF_000499745.2 of Eimeria mitis. Taxonomy (NCBI): domain Eukaryota; phylum Apicomplexa; class Conoidasida; order Eucoccidiorida; family Eimeriidae; genus Eimeria; species Eimeria mitis. Next base: position 6,439 of record NW_013573160.1, on the reverse strand, counting down.
TTTCTGAGCCGTCGGTTCAGTTCAAAGAAACACAAGCTGTAGCCGCCAGTTGAGACAGGAATAGTGACGTACTGATCATTACATAAACAGGCTGCCCGCCCACTTGTCGAAATGATCAAAGCCAGTTGGACTCTTACCAAGCCGTTGCTTATACACCTAACCAGAGGAAACTGCACAGAGCCGAATGTGGCCACATGAGCAGCTTTGAGTGGCGAATAGGCAGTGGATGCTGGGATGCCAGATGCTGGTGCCATGTAACGGCTTAGGTCTTAATCCTTGCGCTCTGCAGCATCGGCATCTCTCTCTGGGTGCTGCACAATTTAATGTGAGACGCTAGACGTAGTACCAATAAGTGGGTTTTTTTTGGAAAGCTGCCTTTAGTTTTCACGACCATAATTGCCAGGTTGAAAAATTGTATTGAGTGCAACCAAGCATGCAACCTACAAACTTTCGGTTTGCATACGTAATATACTGAAGGCAAGATGCATATGGCGCTGAAATACAACGCGAGTGTCTGTGAGCTCAACGGGGGGGTCCCGAAGCCCGACGTTTGGCAGGAAGTGCGACAAATAACAGTGCACCTTATGTTCCGTTGATGGATCCGCTCATTCTAATTCTTCGCGGGCGACCTGCTAGCGTGGTTGGATGTCGATGGAGCGAGACAGTAGTAAATGATCGGTCAACTTCGTCATGGTCGACGACGAATATTATGGCGTACTTTTTCCAGACTATAAACCGCAGTTTAAATTGGCAGTAGTGGCTATTGTTTGATGTTCAGCCTACAGGTTAACGCCACGACTAATTGCTTTAGAAGCCCTGGAAATCTGTAATTTTGGTTGTATTCGTCCCTCTTGACGTTCCGTTGACCCGGCTACTAAGTGAATTTGAGTATTCAAAGCATTTCGTTGGAGTTATACTACAGATCCAGTGCAAAGAGATCCTTACACAATATATAGCTCAAACAACCACCTATCATGCGGCATCTGATTCGCTATAGGCAGTGCGTTGCCCTTCTGGGTCATCGGGCGCACCGTGCCAGTCATAAACGCCGCTGCTCATATATGGATGTGCCACTCAAAACTTGCATGGATGTTGAAACAAGCGCCGCGTTTAGCACATGCGGGTATAGGTATAGAGAGTGACGTTTGCTGCAGGCGACAGCCTGCTGTCCTTTCGTCAGCAGTCGTGGAACTAGGCTACGATGTTTGCGGTGCTCTCCAGTCGAGAGTTCGTGCATTGTTCGCGCGAAGTTCCCATATGGCCTCTGGTCGCTGAAAAGCAGTGTTCTACGCACATTAGTGGGGAGTGAGGACGGCAGAAGTACAACCGCCCGTCTTCCTTTTTTAATATTGACGTGACTGCGTAGACTATGTGGAGCAGATGGTGCGTCATGATTTCAACCATTCAGGACAATTCGGCACGGCTAAATCTACGACCATCTTTAATGAGTTGGAGATGGTAATTAACCTTCTAGGGTAGTGGGTGTTGGCTGGTTCCCATCATGATACAAGGTGCTTGCCGAGCCATGCGTGTTGAGAGTTCATGCGCTTCAACTGGGAGAAGACGCACATTGACGTTGGACGCGTATTTGCTGAATTTTTAGTTTACTATTCACTGAAGTAGAAGTCCTCGGAATCTGTAATATGGGTTGTATTTTGTATTCATACCAGCCTGCGTTCATACACACATTAGCGCACATCTCAGGCGATTGCGCCAGAGCTGTCAAATTTGCCATCCAAGCGACAGAGAGCGGTACAAGGGCAAATAGGGTTTTGTAGCTGTTCTAGTGGCAAGGAGGCGTAAGACCTAGTGCACGAGTTCAACACAGGTTAGACAATGGGGAAGTAGGCAGCGAAATGCTTCTCAGCGCGCCCACACCTAGGCTAGTCTGGCATCACGCTTGTTAAGCTTCGATTTGCTGCTTGGCATTCGGCACTACGAGCGTATCAGATAGTGAGTCCCACAAATACGATCACGACGTGAGACGCCAAACGATCCTGTTGATCCTATCATTCTGTTGGCCTTAGTTGACAGTGAACATCCTCGCCGAGTGCTCGCTCAAAAAGATTTGAGCACTGCGTCTAGACGACGGGAAACTAGATAGCTTGCTGGGTATGCATAACAATACCAGCTGCTGTTCAGGTGTGGGGAGCAATGCTTTCGATTGCCTGTAAACTCGGGTGCAATTTCACTCCCAGTGCTTTAGTGAGCCGTTGCAGTTTCGGGTAAAAAGAAACTCGGGACGAAATTGATAATACGATCGAGTATTAGGCATAATACTGGTTGGATCGACGTTGAGCTCTCTGAGAATGCCCTGGTACTCTGAAACATGCTAGAGATGAACATCTCGCAATAGCGTCGTCAAAAGCGAAAACTACAAATTGGCTGTGATCTAAATTCGCCCTTTAAATACCCCCCCTACCTCTCCAGTGATATCATGCCTCCCATCGTTTGTTACTAACGTCTGTTTCAGCGAATTCTTCAAGTGACGTATTCCATTATGTAAACGTACCAAACCGCACGGTGCAGTTTCACTAGTCGTCTGGTGGAACTTCTTGATGCCCTGCTGTTCTTTGTGCATGCTATAGATAGTACGCGCAGCCAGAGATGGCGTCGCGAAGATGCAAAATGCAGCGAAAGGGTTTCTTAGCTCTTTCATCCTGATTCGAAAATGAGAGTGCCCAAATCCAGATATATGCGATCATCTAGCCTGCTTCCTCTAACCTTGCAGGAAGTAGGCCTTGCCCCGACGACCCAAAGAACAAACATTTGCCCGCGTCAGTTTCTCTTCGCATATCAAGGTGAATCCCTGTTGCTGTCATTCGAAACGCTAACACCACGCCTTTCAGTATATGGACGCAACTTCTGGGACGTCTCACGTAGCAAGAGGAACGGATTCCCCTGCGGGTTTGCAAGGAATCGGTTTACGATCGGAGCGGGAATGCTGCCTAGCTGCACATAATCCGTTCGAGTCGGCCAGCTGCATTAGTCTTCAGAAAGCCTTCGGTCAAGCTACGGCAAGTGCATGATCGAGCGGGAGGGACTTGATATGTTCAGTTTCATGTCCAAGAAAACGAAGTCTACGGACAGTTCGACTCAGCAGTGAGGAATGGAAACGCGTGTCGAGCGAGGCAAATTCCTTGCCTATGTGCATAAGCCTTTGTAGTGTATCATTCTGCGGTTTCAAATTCCAGCATACTACTTCGAAATTCTGACGCGGAAGCAGCAAAACTCAATAGGTTACTGCAAATATATGGTTTTTTGGTACGTTTTTCGTAGGGGTGCATGGTATGGAACGTTGGGAAAGGAATGATACGAACGAAGCCATACACGAAAACCTGCTGGATTCAGTCTCCCAAGGTGACTTTTAAGTGCTGCAGATGGCAGTACATTCATTAGTTGGATTCATTTATATGGGCCATTTGAGCTAAAGGTCGTCGTGCATCGCCAGGCGGTGGACGTGAGCAGCGTAGACGAGCGGTGTCCAATTCCTGATCTGGCCATTCACCGTGCGCTTGGTATCTGCATAGGCGAACCTCTCTCTCCCTAATCAATGCAGGTGGTACGTAGAAGACAAATGAGAAACGCATCTTCGCATCTAACTAATCTGGCATTAGGTACGGCGAACCTTGTACAGATGCGTCACTCAATCGATGAGTATATGCAAAATCGAAGGCCTCCGGTCTGGAGAGCACAAGTGGAGAAACCGCGGCTCAAGCTTGCGTCTGGAGATGCCCATATCGATGCAAGCTTTGCCTAGGCGACGCGCGTGTCGGTGCTAAAGCCTTCTGAATCGAGTTCAACGCTTCTTAGCAAAATCAGTAGCTGGGGAGGGAAACCTGGATGGCAGCTGGTTTCGAACGGAAACATTGCTGGCTTAAACGACGGCCATCGCTTGGAGCGCACGTCGTGAAGATCCATGAGCTCGACGCGGCGTATAGATGGTCCATCTTACTGTGCAGTACCTTCTGTTGTACCTACCACTGGATAGCACGTGCCACTGCATACTATCGCTGGACTGGTTGTTCCACGTGTATTTCAGGGAGGGTTTGTTTCGGCGAACGTAAATATGCAGGCTTTAACTTCCGCCTGTTTATCAGAC
>NW_013573160.1:1172-2237 GCF_000499745.2 Eimeria mitis | reverse complement strand
GAGCTCGACGCGGCGTATAGATGGTCCATCTTACTGTGCAGTACCTTCTGTTGTACCTACCACTGGATGGCACGTGCCACTGCATACTATCGCTGGACTGGTTGTTCCACGTGTATTTCAGGGGGGGTTTGTTTCGGCGAACGTAAATATGCAGGCTTTAACTTCCGCCTGTTTATCAGACGCAGGCTGTTACCGATTGACGAGCAGCTTTGGAGCGATCTCAGGTCCTCAAGCTGTTTTCCTACGTATTGTGTTGGGCCTGAGCATAATTAAAAACTTTTAAAGGTATTGTTCGTTAGATGCTGGATGCTGTGTTGTAGCAAGTACGCCGCGGTACTGCTTAGTCGAGACCAGCTTGCGCCCGAATACCGAAGCAGCACCGGTTGGAAAAGGGTTTTTCCTAAATCAATAGGAATTTTCAACGAACGCTCATGCGCTCGTTGATCGTTTACACCAGGAGTGTTCTGCAACGGATAAAAGAAGTTCAGGCGAGCAGAGGTAGAATATGGAAGTTACCTTTGAGATGTTGTTTCTGGCGTTCTCAGGATGCAGTGACCGGGAGGGCAAGCAGCAGAAATCTTACCAGTTGCAACAGCTATAACTCAGTTGCATGTGCTGGAGTGTCATAGATCCATACCTGATAAAGGATCGAGTGGCCGTCGTATACCAGATAGGGCGGTAGAGAAGGTAGACAGTTTTAAGCGTAGGTGCCTGTTGCCATGCGTTTTTGCTGCTCAGAGCTTGTTCCCTGCATCAGTGAGGCATTCTGGGTTTTACGTTGCCGGTAGTCGCCGAGCAGTACCAGCATATACAGCGCTTACATTACCGCAGCCGCCCACTTTGATTTAGGCAGTACGTTTTCCCGTACGGAGATTACTGCTTCGTGGTCAAATACCAACCGTGCATGTGAATACATTCAAAATCATACCAGCATGTCCTAGCATACTCAGGGCGACTGGCTACAGGCAGGCGAGTCAAGCTGTTACATCAAGGGGGAAAATGAATCATTTTCTTGATAAAGTGCAAGCCAAAGGGAGCATTCTCACTACAGAGGGCGCTGCTCAG
>NW_013573160.1:0-1072 GCF_000499745.2 Eimeria mitis | reverse complement strand
ACCAACCGTGCATGTGAATACATTCAAAATCATACCAGCATGTCCTAGCATACTCAGGGCGACTGGCTACTGGCAGGCGAGTCAAGCCGTTACATGAAGGGGGAAAATTAATCATTTTCTTGATAAAGTGCAAGCCAAAGGGAGCATTATCACTACAGAGGGCGCTGCCCAACCATGCGAACCGCAACCTCGTCATCGCCAGCAAGTTGATGGCCTGTCGACTGGAATGTTGGCAAGCCGCTCAGGCTTGCCAACATTACCGTGAACGACTCACCACACCTGTCAGTCACTCTTCTGTCTCTTTGTATGTTAGTGCAAGCTGATGCGTGCCCAGCTGCTCATCCTGTCTGAATTCTTTAGGTCATGTTCTTCCCCATTAGGCCGTAGGTCTATGGCTACGCTGGTCCGCCGACCGCTCTTGACAATCAGGAAAGCTTTGATTTGTGTAGAGATTATAGGCATCGCCGCGAAGAGCCCAAGTAGCATCTATACGTCCATAGGCAACACGTGGTTGAAGGCTGGTTGGGCGTATTAATGAGGAGTTTCATGGAGTTTATACGGGCTGTCGGAACATCCTGGTGGTAGTGGCGTTCTGCTTCCAAATGGTCACAACAGGAATGCGCTGAAATGTAGGGCGTGATCGATTGGTGTTAGTTACGTTTAAGGCGGGCAACAGGTATACACAGGTTTGTGAACTTCGCATGCGTGCACATGCTTTGTCTCCTTTGCGCTAGATACGCCTTCGCTGAGTGTCCGTCAACACAGCGGACAAGCATTCCTTGATTCGGCGCCTGCGCTCTTGCTAGACGTATTATATTGCCCTATCGTTTCCACATACTTTATTAATGCCCACCTGCTTCAATAAACACCCGGCATGTTCGTCCTGCCCTGAGATTCAGACAATTAGAGCTGAGGCTATTTCAAACAGCTGGTACGCTTGCGCTTCACGAACATCATATCGATGATGACAGCCTCAGGAACGCAGCAATGCGCCCCGCAGCCTCCTCAATATCGAAGCACGAGAGCCTAGCGTGCACACAATGAGAACTGCCATTATGCGACAAACTCGTTG
>NW_013573159.1:2951-3424 GCF_000499745.2 Eimeria mitis | reverse complement strand
TGCTGCTGCTTCATTCAGAGCTTCTTCTTCGCTCTTGCTGCGAGCTAGGCCTGCTGCTGCTGCTGCTGCTGCTGCTTCCTCTGTCTCCTGCTGCTGCTGCTGCTGCTGCTGGTGAGGGTCCGATGCCTGGAGAGGCTGTGCAGCAGGAGATACACATGTAGCTGCTGGTGGGGCAGAGGCAGCACGGCAAGCATTCCCAGTTTGTGTTGCTGCTGCAGTTCCTGCTGCTGCTGCTGCTGCTGCTGCTGCTGCTTCTGCTGCTTCACGCTCTGCTGCCTCTGCTGCACGCCGCTGCTCCCAGGCCTGCCTGTGGCGGTTTCTGTAGCTCTCATCCATCTTTATCACGGCTCGAGTAGTAGCTGCTGCTGCTGCTGCTGCTGCTGCTGCTGCCTCTGCTGCTGCTGTTGCTGCAGCTGTATCTGCTTTTATAACGCTGCCTGCTGAACAGTAGCCGCTCCTCTTGCTACTGTTGG
>NW_013573159.1:2490-2851 GCF_000499745.2 Eimeria mitis | reverse complement strand
TTCTGTAGCTCTCATCCATCTTTATCACGGCTCGAGTAGTAGCTGCTGCTGCTGCTGCTGCTGCTGCTGCGGCCTCTGCTGCTGCTGTTGCTGCAGCTGTATCTGCTTTTATAACGCTGCCTGATGAACAGTAGCCGCTCCTCTTGCTACTGTTGATGCTGCTGCTGCTGCTGGTCACGCTGCAGTTGCTTCTGCGTGGCTGGCGCTGCTGCTTCTGCTGTCGTTGCTGCTGCAGTTGCTGCTGCAGTTGCTGCTGCTGTTGCTGCTGCAGCTCGTCGCGCTGTAATCCTCAAATTGAGTTATGAAACCTCTTCTGTTCTTCTTCAGTAAAAATCCGACGGAACCCTCCCCAGCTGCAGCC
>NW_013573159.1:2137-2390 GCF_000499745.2 Eimeria mitis | reverse complement strand
CAGCAGCAGCAGCAGCGGCAGCAGCAGCAGCAGCAGCAGCAGCAGCAGCAGCAGCAGCAGCAGCAGCAGCTTCTTCGTACAGGACCTGTAGAAAGGGGTTATACGTGGGGCTTGCCGCTCTTCTTTTTGTTTTTTTTTTAGTGTGTTCTGTTTATTAAATATAAGAAAGAGTATTTATATATACCCGAAGACTGGACATATACAATACTACACACGCGTCGCTGCTGCTGCTGCTGCTGCTGCTGCTGCTGCC
>NW_013573159.1:1533-2037 GCF_000499745.2 Eimeria mitis | reverse complement strand
CTTCTTCGTACAGGACCTGTAGAAAGGGGTTATACGTGGGGCTTGCCGCTCTTCTTTTTGTTTTTTTTTTTTAGTGTGTTCTGTTTATTAAATATAAGAAATAGTATTTATATATACCCGAAGACTGGACATATACAATACTACACACGCGTCGCTGCTGCTGCTGCTGCTGCCGCTGCTGCTGCTGCTGCTGCTGCTGCTGCTGCTGCTGGCATGCACACTGTGACATCTGTGTCGTGCATAGTTCTACTATTTTGTTTTTAATTGTTTATAAATGTTCTCTAGAGAAAATAAATTAAATTTCTGGGGTGTATAGGCAGCTGCTGTACTGCGAGCTCCCCCGCCACCGGTCGCCTGCAGCAGCCCAGCAGCAGAGCGCCATCTGCTGCAACAGAGTAAATATTTATATAAAAATATAAAAATAAAATAATTTTTAAGAAGCAGTTGATATATTCTCTGTTTTTTTTCTTTTTTTTTGTATCTGAGTTGCTGCTGATGAGGGGA
>NW_013573159.1:1255-1509 GCF_000499745.2 Eimeria mitis | reverse complement strand
TCTATACAACTTTTTTTTTTTTTTTGTTTCTACTTGTGCTGTATAAAAACATTTATTTATTTTGTGTGTACATACACTCCAATTATCTTTATAAAAATATAATATAAATACATATTAAATTATTATTATTATTTATATTCTATAAAACAGTAGCAGCAGGGGGTGTATTGTATGGTGTTCTCTCTATAGCGAGAATATACTTATATATATTTTTATATTTTTTTGTGGCTCCACCAGCTCAACAAAAATCAATA
>NW_013573159.1:660-1155 GCF_000499745.2 Eimeria mitis | reverse complement strand
AAATGTTCTCTAGAGAAAATAAATTAAATTTCTGGGGTGTATAGGCAGCTGCTGTACTGCGAGCTCCCCCTCCACCGCTCGCCTGCAGCAACCCAGCAGCAGAGAGCCATCTGCTGCAACAGAGTAAATATTTATATAAAAAATAAAAATAAAATAATTTTTAAGAAGCAGTTGATATATTCTCTGTTTTTTTTTCTTTTTTTTTGTTTCTGAGTTGCTGCTGATGAGGGGAGAACTCTCTCTATACAACTTTTTTTTTTTCTGTATTTCTACTTGTGCTGTGTAAAAACATTTATTTATTTTGTGTGTACATACACTCGAATTATCTTTATAAAAATATAATATAAATACATATTAAATTATTATTATTATTATTTATATTCTATAAAACAGTAGCAGCAGGGGGTGTATTGTATGGTGCTCTCTCTATAGCGAGAATATACTCATATATATATTTATTTTTTGTTGTGGCTCCCCCAGCTAAACAAAAAATAA
>NW_013573159.1:0-622 GCF_000499745.2 Eimeria mitis | reverse complement strand
AAAAAAAAAAAAAAAAAAAAAAAAAAAAAAAAAAAAAAAAACTGCTTGCATGCAGCCAGCTGTATGGGGCGCGTACACTGTGGGGCTTTGTATTAGTATACATTTTTATATTATATTTATAATATAAAAAATTTATAATATTTATTATTATTATAGTTGTTATTATTACTATACATTTTCTATATTATAAATAAATAAATAAATAAATAAATATTTTTATGTTTATAAATAAATAAATAAATATCTTTATATATAAATATCTTCATGCGTAGCGCGAACACCAGCGAAGGACTTGTTCTATAGATTCAATCCACACAGGATAGCTAGCCAGCTAGCTATCCTGTTGGCTAGCTACATATATGAATGGCTAGCTGAGTACGTAGAGCAGTAGCTAGCTGGGTAGCTACTGCCTCAGCTAGCCAGCTGCGGCAGTAGCTAGCGCCAGGCCCATGTAGCTAGCTAGCTAGCTAGCTAGCTAGCTGGCTAGCTGTAGCTAGCTGCGTTGCAGCACCAAACTCTCTTGTCTTCGCTAGCCATAGATATTTCAGCTTTCACCTTTTTATGTTTTTTTTTATATCTATTGAGCTGTAAATATATATATATATATATATATATATATATA
>NW_013573158.1:3961-4287 GCF_000499745.2 Eimeria mitis | reverse complement strand
ATATATATATATATATATATATATATATATATATATATATATATATATATATATATATATGTGTATATGTGTATATGTATATGTATATAAATATTTCAGCAAGTGTAGCATCTGTGTCCCTTCCCCTTCGAATTAAGATTACTCCTAGGGTTTAGGGTTTAGGGTTTAGGGTTTAGGGTTTAGGGTTTAGGGTTTTGTGCAGAGCTGGCGTGCGAGAAACCCTTCACTGACTCACGTATACAGCGCGTGGCTCAGGGGAGCGGCACTTCTATAGAAGAAGTTCGACTCCTCCTAGAACAACACAAACAGTAAGCTAACAAAAAAAC
>NW_013573158.1:3649-3855 GCF_000499745.2 Eimeria mitis | reverse complement strand
TTTTTTGTTTTTTTGTTTTTTTGTTTTTTTTTTTTTGTATTTTTGTTTCCTAGAACAACACAAACAGTAAGCTAACAAAAAAAAACTGTTATTTTATTTTATTTTATTTATTTTATTTTATTTTTATTTTTTTATCTTTTTGTTTCCTAGAACAACACAAACAGTAAGCTAACGAGAAATTCTTTTATTTTATATTTTCTCTCCTT
>NW_013573158.1:0-2790 GCF_000499745.2 Eimeria mitis | reverse complement strand
TATTTTATTTGTGCATGTATGCATGTGTGTATACGTGTATACACACACAAATAGCCGAAGCATAGACAGCGATGCACAGAAGCTGCAGCGATACAGCAGGCAACCCAAAAACATCAAAGAGAAGATATTAACTGCTGCTGCTGCTGATGCTGCTGCTGCTGCTGCTGCTGCTGCTGCTGTTGGGGTGTATCTGCAGCTGCAGTCTGGCGACGCGGGAGATATGCAGGAAATGATGAGACATTTCGCTGGACTCGGTGGCAGATAATGACTATCTTCATACTAATAGCTAGCTAGCTAGCTAGCTAGCTAGCTAGCTAGCTAGCTATCTGGCTAGCTGGACCGCTAGCTAGTGTATTTGTTGGTTTGGGGAGGGACTGCTGCTGTTGACGCATGTGGCGAGCTGGGCAGCTAGCTGGCTAGCTAGCTGGCTAGCTAGCTGGCTAGCTAGCTGGCTAGCTAGCCGGCTAGCTAGCTGCTGCTGCGCTGCTTCGTTGACGGACTCGACAGCTGCAGCCTCCCCTCTGGGCGCTCAAACCCTAAACCCTAAACCCTAAACCCTAATGCTGCATCGTCATTTGTTTAACCTAGCGCTAAACCCTAAACCCTAAAAACTCTTTTAGTAACGGTCTCTGAAACAACCACGAGCTGCTGCTGCAGNGCGCTAAACCCTAAACCCTAAAAACTCTTTTAGTAACGGTCTCTGAAACAACCACGAGCTGCTGCTGCAGCAGCTGCTGCAGCAGCTGCTGCTGCAGTTGCTGCTGCTGCAGCTGCTGTCGCAGTAAAAGCAAAAGACAGCTACAGCAAAGTGCTGCTGCAGCAGCAGCTGCGTGCGCTGCGTTTCATCCATCCGCGCCCCCCTCTTTCTTAGCAGCAGCAGCAGCAGCAGCAGCTGCTGCTGCTGCTGCTGCTGCTGCTTTCTCAGCAATTGCTGCTGCTTCGTTGAGAGGAGGGAGCGACTCAATTTCGCGCCAGTAGGCATCCGCATCGCAGCCTAAGGGGTCGTCTGCTGCTGCTGCTGCTGCAGCAGCAGCAGCAGCAGCAGCAGCAAAGGCAGCATAAGCCTTTGTAGAACGCACCAAGCTGTAGCATGCAGCAGCAATCTGCTGCAGTTCTGCTGTTTGCGCTGCTGCTGCTGCTGCCTCCTCTGCAGTCAGTTCTCGCTGCGGCTGCTGCTTTGGTTGCTGCTGCTGCTGTTGCTGCAGCAGCAGCTGCTGCTGCTGGTCCTGCTGTATCTGCTGCTGCTGCTGCTGCTCCTGTTGCTGGGTTGATGCTTTGGCTGCTGCTGCAGCACTCCGCTTGCTCCGCTGTTTACTTTTGCGTTTCGCTGCTGCTGCTGCAGCAGCAGCAGCAGCAGCAAGCCGACGCGGGAAGAGAGACTGAGAGGCAGCCTGCGCCAGCAGCTGCAGCCGCAGCGCAGTGGTGATGCTGCTGCTGCTGCTGAATTCTGCTGCTGCTGCAGCTATCCGTGTTTTTGCTGCAGCTATTTGATCGTCTAGATGCAGCAGCATGCAGTCAAGAGAGCCCGGAGCTGCTGCTGCTGCTGCTGCGAGCACTTTGCTGCTGCATCGTTGCTGCGGTTGCTGCAGCAGCAGCTGCTGCTGCTGCTGCTGTTGCTGCTGCTGCTGCAGAGCTGCGCCGAATAGCTCCAAGGCCTCGAGAGGGTTTATCTCGCTGACAGCCGCTATACGAGCTGCTTCTGCTTCAGCTGCTGCTGCTGCTGCTGCTGCTGCTTCTGCTGCTGCTGCTTCTGCTGCTGCTGCAGGGGCCTCCTCAAATAGCAGCCGCTGCTGCTCAAGCTGCTGCAGCTGACCGCAGAGCTGCTGCTGCTGCAGCCGGAACACTCCCCACTGCTGCAGCAGCAGCAGCACTTCGTCCCAAGGCAGTTCGCCTCTTGCTGCTGCTGCAAACCCCGTGCTGCTGCTGCTGCTGCTGCTGCTGCTGCTGCTGCTGNAGGGGCTGCAGCAGCAAGGAGGAGTTCTTCTATATCTGCTGCTGTCTGTGTTGGGGTGTACAGACAGCTGCGTGGGTTTGTCATTCTGAAGCCGCTGAAAAAACCCTAAACCCTAAACCCTAAACCCTAAACCCTAAACCCTAAACCCTTATATTTCAGGGGGTTTCTTGTACTTGAACACGTCGTTGGGGGGGTGCTGCTGCAGAAACATCTGCTGCAGCAGCTTGGGGCGGTCTGCTGGTGCTGCTGCTGCTGCAGCACGACACTGCATCAGCCTATCTAGGCTCCGCATCCACACCCCGCTGATATCTTCATCTGAAACACATGCACTCCAAACCCTAAACCCTAAACCCTAAACCCTAAACCCTAAACCCTAAACCCTGGGATTTCTGTGAACCTTAAACCCTTACAACAAACCGCGCTAAACCCCTCCCCCCAAAACCTAAACCCTAAACCCTAGATCCCCAAACCCTAACCCCTAAACCTCTAAACCCTAAACCCTAAACCCTAAACCCTACTTGCATGATGAATTCTGGGTAACCATAGGGCGTTGATGCCTGCAACCCTCCACCCAAACCACTCGTCGAGACAAGAAAGAGAGAAACCCTCGTCAGCAGCAGAAGAGAAAGAAGGTACGAGGCCATACCACGCATAGAAGTTAACAAAGTCCCCAGGAAGAGCTGAAGTCTTCAGAGCCATTCTTATACACCTAAACCCTAAACCCTAAACCCTAAACCCTAAACCCTTAAACCCTAAACCCTTAAACCCTAAACCCTAGATAATAAGCGACTCCAAAAGGAATCGAGCAACATTAAAATTGATTACAAATAATTACA
>NW_013573157.1:4503-4647 GCF_000499745.2 Eimeria mitis | reverse complement strand
GCCCCCCACCGAGCACATTGCCTGCTTACGAGCCTCGGCTGTACAGACACTGCAGCAGCAGCAGCAGCAGCAGCAGCTGCTGCTGCAGCAGCAGCAGCATCAGTTGGCCTTCTTCTGTGTGTAGTGGAGACTCTGATCAAATAG
>NW_013573157.1:2713-3383 GCF_000499745.2 Eimeria mitis | reverse complement strand
GATGGAGGCCCCAGCAGCAGCAGCAGCAGAAGAATCAGCAGCAGCAGCAGCAGCAGCAGCAGCAGCAGCAGCAAAAGCAGCAGACATGTGCCCTAGAGAAGAGACAGACGACAGAGAGGCAGCAGCAAAAGAAGACGCCAGTTGGGAATCTATGCACAAACGGGTAACACCTGCTGCTGCTGCTGCTGCTGTTGTTGCTGCTGCTGTTCTTGTTGCTGCTGCTGCTGCTGTTGCTGATACTGCTGCTGCTGTTGCTGCTGATGCAGCTGCAGCAGCTGCTGCTGTTGCTCCTGGCGTTGCTGCTGCTGCCTTAGGCGCTGATGATGCTGCTGTATCAACAACCGTTATTGCTGCTGCTGCTGCTGCTGCTGCTGCTGCTGCTGTTGCTGCTGCTGCTGCTGCTGCTGCTGCTGCCTCTGCATTATTTGCTGTTTCCTTCTGCGGTGGAGGAGAACACAAAAGGCAGTTTGTTTCTTCTGTCTCCTTATTTGTTTTTTGTTTTTTATTTATTTTTTCCTTTTTTATTTGTTTTTTTCTTTTTTTTTTCTGCCGTCGGTTTTGTTTATTTCTGTATTTATTTATATTTATTTATTTACTTATTTATATTCATGTATTCATATATATTTATTTATATTTATTTATGTTTATTTATATTTATGTGTATTTATTT
>NW_013573157.1:2075-2613 GCF_000499745.2 Eimeria mitis | reverse complement strand
CTGCTGCTGCTGCTGCTGCTGCTGCCTCTGCATTATTTGCTGTTTTCTTCTGCGGTGGAGGAGAACACAAAAGGCAGTTTGTTTCGTCTGTCTCCTTATTTGTTTTTTGTTTTTTATTTATTTTTTTCTTTTTTATGTTTTTTGCTTTTTATTTATTTTTTTATTTTTTATTTGTTTTTTGTTTCTTTTGTTATTTTCTGCCTTGGGCTTTATTTATTTCTGTATTTATTTATTTATATTTATTTATTTAGTTTCATGTATTCATATATATTTATTTATATTTATTTATTTATATTTATTTATTTATTTTCATGTATTCATATATATTTATTTATATTTATTTATTTATATTTATTTTTATGTGTATTTATTAATTTATGTTTATTTATATTTATATTTGTAAATATAAATATAAATGTAATATAAATAAACAAATATAAATAAATAAAAATAAATAAACACAAATAAATAAAAAGATATAAATAAATAAATAAACATAAAAAAGTAAATATAAATAAACAAATATAAATAAATAAAC
>NW_013573157.1:1813-1975 GCF_000499745.2 Eimeria mitis | reverse complement strand
GTTTATTTATATTTATATTTGTAAATATAAATATAAATGTAATATAAATAAACAAATATAAATAAATAAATGAATAAATGAATATAAATAAATAAATATAAATAAATAAAAAGATATAAATAAATAAATAAACATAAAAAGGTAAATATAAATAAACAAATA
>NW_013573156.1:357-2035 GCF_000499745.2 Eimeria mitis | reverse complement strand
CCCCCAGGGGCCCCCCCCTTGGGGGCCCCCCTAGGGGGGCCCCCATGGGGGGCCCCCCCGGGGGCCCCCCCAGCAAACAGCTGGTGATCGATGGCCTTCCATAGGCTGAGAAAAACTTCTTCTGCATCGCTGCAAAAAAAAAAAAAGAAAAAAAAAAAGGAGAAAATAAGTTTTGTTTGTTTATGGTGTTTATTTGTTTATTTTATTTATTTTATTTATTTTATTTTATTTATTTTGTTTATTTTATTTATTTTTTTTTTTGTTTGGGTACCTGCGTGTAAGAAGAAGAGAAATTACAGCTCGCCATAGATGATGAACTTGCGGGTGAAATGCCGCTGTATCAGCGAGATATGCAGCTAATTGGGGTGTATAGGCAGCTAAAAACAAAAAAAAAAAGATAAATAAATTAATAAATTAATAAATAGAGAGATAAAAAAGATGCGGCAAGGTGAGGTGTACAGACAGCTGAGAAAAAGAAAAAAAAACAAAAAAAATTGAGGTGTATAGGCAGCTATGCGAGCAGAGAAAAAAAACATATAAAACAAATAAAAATAGAAACAAAAAATAAAGAATAAAACAAACAAACAAATAAATAAATAAATAAATAAATAAACAATCAAAGGAACAAACAAACAAAACAAAACAAAAACAAATAAAAAAAACAAACAAATATATAGAGAGAAAGGAAAGAGGAGAAAGACAAAAGGACAGACAGCTGCAACAGATAAAAAGAGACAAAACCAAAAGAGAGAAAAAATAAATAAATAAATAAATAAATAGATAAATAAATAAAGTAATAAACAAATAAATAAGTAAAATAATAAACAAACAAATAAATAAGTAAATAAATAAATAAATAAATAAATAAATAAATAAATAAATATAGTATGGAGGACTCACGACTAAGAAAGTCAACAGAAAAAGAATTAATTTTATTAAAATTAAAATTAAAATTATTTTTTTGTTTTTTTTTTATATAAAGCTGGAGGTGTATATACACCGCAAGCAGAGAGCAGGGGAGACAGCCCGTTGCTGTTTTTGTTTTTATTTCTTTTTTTTTATTTATTTTATATTTATTTTTATCTTTCTCATCCTCTGTATCTTCTTCTTTTTCCTTTTCTTTTTTTTCTTTTTCTTTTTTATTTATAAACAGATCACCAAAGCGATCGCTGCATGCGTCTATAACAATAGAACCTCGGTCAAGCCTACAATAAAAAAAAAAAAATAAATAAAATAAATAAATAAAATAAATAGATAAATAAATAAATAAATATATATATATATATATAGAAGTAAATAAATAAATAGATAAATAAATCAATAAATGGAGAAATACATGAAGAAATTAATAAATATATATATAAGTAAATAAATAAATAAATAAATCAATAAATATATCAATAGAAAATAAATAAATAAATGAATAAATAGGAGATAATAAAGAACGATGAAAATATAAAAAAGAAAGAATAAACGGAAAGAAAAAGAAAAAAGAAAACAAAAAAAAGAAAAAAAACAAAAAGAAGAAAAAAAGAAGCAACAAATACACCATATGATGCATACAAAAACAAAAAAAATAAAAATAAAAAACAAAAAGAAATAAACAAAAAAAATAAATAAAAATAGAGACAGAAGGAGAGAAAGAAAGAGAAGAAAATAAAGAAAAAGCACAAAAGAA
>NW_013573156.1:0-316 GCF_000499745.2 Eimeria mitis | reverse complement strand
AAAAAAAAAAAAAAAAAAAAAAAAAAAAAAAAAAAAAAAAAAAAAAAAAAAAAAAAAAAACAAAGACAAGCCTCACCTATCGAGCTGCTGCAGCAGCAGCAGCAGCAACTCTGCTGCTGTCTGCTGCAGCTGCAGCTTCGTATTAAAAGCAAGCCAAAGCAGTTCTATTATTTCTTCTGTCTCCGTTAAACTCTATACACAAAAAAATATATAAATATAAATAAATAAATATATAAATATATATATATAAATATATATATATACATATATATATATATATATATATATATATATATATATATATATATATATATAT
>NW_013573155.1:4944-5278 GCF_000499745.2 Eimeria mitis | reverse complement strand
CCCCCCCCCCCCCTTCCCCACTACCAAAACCCAAGCCGAACAAACATGAAAAAATATAAATAAATAAATAAAAATAAATAAAAATAAAATAAATAAATATATATTTACCTATTATCTCTGATCCTGGTTGGCATAGACTTTGGGGTGTATCTGCAGCTTTTTCCGTTTTTCATTCCGATTTGTTTTTTTAATTTAAAAATTTTTTTTTTTAAAAAATTTTTATAAAAAGAAAAGTCAGCTCTTTTTACTCCATTTTGTTCTGCTAGACGATGAGATATTAAACTTATATCTATATGTAATACTTCTCCTGCTGCTGCTGCTGCTGCTGCTGCTG
>NW_013573155.1:4452-4844 GCF_000499745.2 Eimeria mitis | reverse complement strand
GTTTTTTTAATTTAAAAATTTTTTTTTTTAAAAAATTTTTATAAAAAGAAAAGTCAGCTCTTTTTACTCCGTTTTGTTCTGCTAGACGATGAGATATTAAACTTATATCTATATGTAATACTTCTTCTCCTGCTGCTGCTGCTGCTCCTGCTGCTGCTGCTGCTGCTGCTGTTGCTGTTGCTGCTTCTGGGTCTCCCTCTGCTGCTGCTGTTCCTGCTGCTGCTGATGCTGGGGTTGCGGGGGGGACAGATGGGGGAAAAGAAGAAGCAGCAGAAGAAGACAAAGATGCTGCAGCAGGTGCTGCAGCAGCTGCAGCAGCAGATGCAGCAGCAGATGCAGCAGCAGAAGGAGGGGGAGAAGAGGAGGCCCCAGAGGCCCCAGAGCTGGGAGAA
>NW_013573155.1:3912-4352 GCF_000499745.2 Eimeria mitis | reverse complement strand
CTGCTGCTGCTGCTGCTGCTGCTGTTGCTGCTTCTGGGTCTCCCTCTGCTGCTGCTCCTGCTGCTGCTGCTGCTGATGGGGTTGCGGGGGGGACAGATGGGGGAAAAGAAGAAGCAGCAGAAGAAGACAAAGGTGCTGCAGCAGGTGCAGCAGCAGGTGCTGCAGCAGATGCAGCAGCAGATGCAGCAGCAGAAGCAGCAGCAGAAGCAGCTGCAGAAGAAGGGGGAGAAGAGGAGGACCCAGAGGCCCCAGAGCTGGGAGAGGGAGATGACATTTTGCTGCTGCCTTGGGAGACAGAGTGAGCAGCACACATGTTGCTGCTGCTGCTGCTGCTGCTGCTGTTGCTGCTGCTGCTGTTGCTGTTGCTGCTGCTGCTGGGGCTTCTCCTGATGGTGTTTTGCTTGTTTATTGTTGTTAATATTATTATACACAAAATTTAA
>NW_013573155.1:3241-3503 GCF_000499745.2 Eimeria mitis | reverse complement strand
CTGCTGCTGCTGCTGCTGCTGCTGCAGCGGTTTGTTGCTGCTGCAGCTGCTGTTGCTGCTGCTGCTGCTGGTAATTGTGTTTCTCTCTATATACAGTAATGAACTTATTAAGAAATAAAATTTATAGATAAACAGAAGCGGCAGCAGGAACGCAAAAACCACCCTCCAAGCAGCGCATGCAACAGCAGCAGCAGCAGCAGCAGCAGCAGCAGCCACAGCAGAGGGGCCTGCTGCAGCCGCCGCTGCAGCAGCAGCAGCAGCA
>NW_013573155.1:2775-2985 GCF_000499745.2 Eimeria mitis | reverse complement strand
CAGCAGCAGCAGCAGCAGCAGCAGCAGCAACACCAGCAGCAGCAGCAGCTGTAGAAGCAACGCTACACATAGGGTTGCTGCTGCTGCAGTGGAACTGCAGCAGCAACAACAAGGAGGACTGCACCGCAGCAGCAGCAGAATCTCTTCCCCCTTTCACTCTCTTGTTGCTCTTTGCGTCATCTTATATTGCTGCTGCAGTTTCTGCTGCTG
>NW_013573155.1:2197-2675 GCF_000499745.2 Eimeria mitis | reverse complement strand
CAGCAGCAGCAGCAGCAGCAGCAGCAGCAACACCAGCAGCAGCAGCAGCTGTAGAAGCAACGCTACACATTGGGTTGCTGCTGCTGCAGTGGAACTGGAGCAGCAACAACAAGGAGGACTGCACCGCAGCAGCAAACTTGGTTGCAGCAGCAGCAGCAGCAGCAGCAGCAGCAACTGCAGCAGCAGCAGCAGCAGCAACTGCAGCAGACGGGCACTAACAAACACTCGAGGTTTGTAGCTGCAGACCTTCTTGTTGCTCAAGGTATTTTGTTGCTGCTGCTGTTTCTGCTGTCGCTGGCGCTGCTGCTGCTGCTCCTGTTGCTGCTGCTGCTGTTGCCGCTGCTGCTGCTGGTCTTGCTGCTGTTGCTGCTGTTGCTGCTGCTGTTGCTGTGATGGGTGATAGTGCAGCAGCTGCTGCTGCACCGGTACCTAACAATGCAAACCAGCAGCAGCAGCAGCAGCAGCAGCAAGAGCAGCA
>NW_013573155.1:1751-2097 GCF_000499745.2 Eimeria mitis | reverse complement strand
ACACATAGGGTTGCTGCTGCTGCAGTGGAACTGCAGCAGCAACAACAAGGAGGACTGCACCGCAGCAGCAAACTTGATTGCAGCAGCAGCAGCAGCAGCAGCAACTGCAGCAGCAGCAGCAGCAGCAGCAACTGCAGCAGACGGACACTAACAAACACTCGAGGTTTGTAGCTGCAGACCTTCTTGCTGCTCAAGGTATTTTGTTGCTGCTGCTGTTTCTGCTGTTGCTGGTGCTGCTGCTGCTGCTCCTGTTGCTGCTGCTGCTGTTGCCGCTGCTGCTGCTGGTGTTGCTGCTGTTGCTGCTGTTGCTGCAGCTGTTGCTGTGATGGGTGATAGTGCAGCAGCT
>NW_013573155.1:1296-1651 GCF_000499745.2 Eimeria mitis | reverse complement strand
CACATTGGGTTGCTGCTGCTGCAGTGGAACTGGAGCAGCAACAACAAGGAGGACTGCACCGCAGCAGCAACAGCAGCAGCAGCAGCAGCAACAGCAGCAGCAGAATCTCTTCCCCTTTCACTTTCTTGTTGCTCTTTGCGTCATCTTATATTGCTGCTGCAGTTTCTGCATGTGCTGTTGCTGCTGCATCTTCTGCTGCTGCTGCTGCATCTGCTGCTGCTGCTGCATTTGCTGCTGCTGCTGTTTCTTGCTGCTGCTGCATGTGCTGTTGCTGCTGCATCTGCTGCTGCTGCTGCTGCTGTATCTGCTGCTGCTGCTGCTGCATCTGCTGCTGCTGCATTTGCTGCTGCTGCAT
>NW_013573155.1:848-1196 GCF_000499745.2 Eimeria mitis | reverse complement strand
TCTGCTGCTGCTGCTGCTGCTGTATCTGCTGCTGCTGCTGCTGCATCTGCTGCTGCTGCATTTGCTGCTGTTGCTTCTGTGTGCGTGTCAGATGTCTTTCTTGCGTGGCTTAGTATCCCGTCCTGCTGCTGCTGCTGCTGCTGCTGCTGCTGCTGCTGGGGTGGGGATCGTCTCCTCCCCCGTAGATAGACGGCAGCTAGCTGTCGAGACACTGCAGCAGGAGCTGCATGCAATCGACAGAGAGCTCAAAGACTGGTTTCTTAACAGAAAGGTCCAGCTAGAGGTAATACAGCAGCAGCAGCAGCAGCAGCAACAGCAGCAGCAGCAGCAGCAGATGGAGATGTAGAT
>NW_013573155.1:342-748 GCF_000499745.2 Eimeria mitis | reverse complement strand
AGCTCAAAGACTGGTTTCTTAACAGAAAGGTCCAGCTAGAGGTAATACAGCAGCAGCAGCAGCAGCAGCAGCAGCAGCAGCAGCAGCAGCAGATGGAGATGCAGCAGCAGCAGCAGCAGGTGCAGATGCAGATGCAGGGGTAGTAGCAGCAGCAGCAGATGCAGATGCAGCAGCAGTAGATGCAGCAGATGCAGCGGTAGACACAGCAGCAGTGCAACAGCAGCAGCAGCAGCAGATACAGCAGCAGCAGCAGCAGCAGCAGCAGCAGCACAGCCGCCATGGATGCTTCTATGGCATCTGAGCAGACAGCAGCACTACACATGTATTCTTTTTTTCTGTTGTTGCTGCTGTTTTTGCTGCTGCTTCTTCCTTCTCTGCTTCTATTGCTTCTCTCCTGCTGCTGCTG
>NW_013573155.1:0-242 GCF_000499745.2 Eimeria mitis | reverse complement strand
GCAGCAGCAGCAGATACAGCAGCAGCAGCAGCAGCAGCAGCAGCAGCACAGTCGCCATGGATGCTTCTATGGCATCTGAGCAGACAGCAGCACTACACATGCATTCTTTTTTTCTGTTGTTGCTGCTGTTTTTGCTGCTGCTTCTTCCTCCTCTGCTTCTATTGCTTCTCTCCTGCTGCTGCTGCTGCTGCTGCTGCTGCTGCTGCTGCTGCAGAGACACCGCGCGCTGCATGCGCTGCTGC
>NW_013573154.1:4312-4649 GCF_000499745.2 Eimeria mitis | reverse complement strand
CTGATTTTTTTAGCCCTTCAGTCATTCTTTCTGAGGAGACAGATGCTGCCTCAAGGAGTTTCTTTTTATATGCTGCAGACTATAAACAAACAAATACACAAAAGAAAAAAAAGATAGATATGCATGCATGCATGCATGCATGCAGCAGACGAAAAAAGAAAAAAATAAAAAAAAAATAAAAAAAAAACATAAAAGAGAGAGACAGAGACAGAGACGGGCTCTAATAGCTGCTTTTTGTATGCAGCGAAATAAAAATAAAAAGAAAAATAAAATACAGAAAGAGAAAAAATAAATAAATTTATATAAAGAGGAATACATACAGAGAGAAAAGAAACAA
>NW_013573154.1:2694-4279 GCF_000499745.2 Eimeria mitis | reverse complement strand
AAAAAAAAAAAAAAAAAAAAAAAAAAAAAAAAAAAAAAAAAAAAAAAAAAAAAAAAAAAAAAAGAGACAGAGACAGACTCTAGCAGCTTCTTTTTATATGCAGCATACAGAGAAAGATAAATAAATAAATAAATAAAATAAATAAATAAATAAAATATATAAATATATAAATAAAATAAATAAAATAAATAAATAAATATTAATAAACAGAAAAGAGACAGAAAGAAAACAGAAAAAAAAAAGAAAAAGATGAAAGAGAAAAAAAGGAGACAGTCTCGGTAGCTTCTTTTTGTATGCAGCAGCAAAAAGGAGACAAATAAAAAAAAATAATAAAAATAAAAATAAAAAAGTTAAAAAAGAAACAAATAAAGAAAAAAAAATAAAAAAAAAGAAAAGGAGACAAATAAAGAGAGACAAAAGAAACAAATAAATAAAAACGAAACAGAGAAAATAAACACCCTGAACCCCAAAATAAATAAATAAAACAAATAAAATAAATAAAAGTAAATATAAATAAATAAAATAAACACAAATAAACATAAATAAATAGAAAAACATAAAAATAAAAAAAGAAAGAAAAACAAAAGGAGACAAAAAGGAGACAAGGCTAAAAAAAAAGCAAGAGAGACAGAAGTATCTGCTCTCTGACCCAACCAAATTTATTTAATTTATTTAATTAATTAATTAATTTATTTTATTTATTTTATTTATTTATTTTATTTATTTTATTTATTTATTTTACTTGTTGATAGTGTAGCTTTGTGTTTGGGTTTGCGAAAAGCTTATCGGAGACAGCACAATACAGCTCGCTGCTGTGTGTTTTTGTCTCCCACCCAGGTAGTTGATTAGAGTTATAAAGACGATTAAAATCTTCTTCTATTGTCTCCTTTACCTAAATAAAAATATAATAAATATATATTATAATATATATATTAAATATATATGGATATTTTATATATAGAGAAGAAAAAACCAAAAAAAAAGGAGATAAATACACCAAAAAAGAAACAAAAAGAAAAAAAATACAAAAAAAAACAAGAGACAATATGTTAGTGTTATAAAGATAAAGGAGACAGTATACAGAAAAAAGAGACAAAAAGGAGACAAAAAGGAGACAAACACACAAAAAAAGAAACAAAAAGAAAAAAAATAGAAAAAGGAGACACACACAAATAAAGTTCTTTTCTATTGTCTCCTTTAAACAAATAAAAATAAACTAAAAAAAAAGAAAAAAAAGAAGAAAAGGAGACAATAGAGACAAAAGAGACAGAAAGGAGAGAAAAGGAGACAAAAAAGAAACAAAAAGAGAAAAAAGAGAAAAAAAAGAAACAAATGAAGGAGACAGGAAAGAGAGAAAAAGAAAGGAGACAGCAAAAAAGGAGACAAAAAAATAATTTAAAAACAATTATAAAATAAATAAATAAATAAATAAACTAAAATAAACAAAACAAATAAACTAAGTAAAACAAAACAAAACAAACCAAACCAAAACAAACAAAACAAACAAAATAAAATAAATAAAATAAAAAAACTAAAAAAACTAAAAAAACTAAAAAAACAAAAAAATTAAGAAAAGCAAACACAA
>NW_013573154.1:2193-2594 GCF_000499745.2 Eimeria mitis | reverse complement strand
AAAAAAAAAAAAAAAAAAAAAAAAAAAAAAAAAAAAAAAAAAAAAAAAAAAAAAAAAAAAAAACACAAACCTTGTCTTGATCAGCAAGTGGATTAATTCTGAAGAAAAAATCAACGAGATAATTTTTTAAAGAAAGAAGAAAACTTTTATAATCATTTTGTTTATATTTCAGGTGTCTAGGCAGCTTTTTATAGTCTCCGAGTGTACGTAAAAAAGATAAATAATCTATTATTTTATCTTCTATTTCTTTCTCTATTTCATTTATTCTTTCTTTTAGTTTATCCTCCTCTAGTCCTTTCTTACGCAGACGAGATACCTATACACAAAAAAATAAATATAAATATAAATATAAATAAATATATTTAGTTTTTTTTTTTTTATTGCTTTCTCACGCAGACGAG
>NW_013573154.1:1471-2093 GCF_000499745.2 Eimeria mitis | reverse complement strand
TCTTGATCAGCAAGTGGATTAATTCTGAAGAAAAAATCAACGAGATAATTTTTTAAAGAAAGAAGAAAACATTTATAATCATTTTGTTTATATTTCAGGTGTCTAGGGAGCTTTTTATAGTCTCCTAGTGTACGTAAAAAAGATAAATAATCTATTATTTTATTCTCTATTTCTTTCTCTATTTCATTTATTCTTTCTTTTAACTTATCCTCCTCTAGTCCTTTCTTACGTAGACGAGATACCTATACACACAAAAATAAATATAAATAAATATATTTAGTTTTTTTTTTTTGTTTTTTATTGCTTTCTTACGCAGACGAGATACCTATACACAAAAAAATAAATATAAATATATTTAGTTTTTATTTTTTTTTTTTTTTATTGCTTTCTTACGCAGACGAGATACCTATACACAAAAAAATAAATATAAATAAATATATTTAGTTTTTATTTTTTTTTTGTTTTTTATTGCTTTCTTATGCAAACGAGATACCTATACACAAAACAAATATAAATTTAAATAAATATATTTATTTATTTTTTATTTATTTTTTATTTTTTATTTTTTTTTCTCTTCTTTTATTTCTTTCTTATGGAGAAGAGATACCCACACACAAATAAA
>NW_013573154.1:1210-1371 GCF_000499745.2 Eimeria mitis | reverse complement strand
TTTTTTTTTTTTTTTTTTTTTTTTTTTTTTATTGCTTTCTTACGCAGACGAGATACCTATACATGAAACAAATATAAATACAAATAAATATATTTATTTATTCTTTATTTTATATTTTTTTTTTTTCTGTTTGTTTCTCTTCCTCTATTCATTTCTTATGC
>NW_013573153.1:4085-4379 GCF_000499745.2 Eimeria mitis | reverse complement strand
GCAGCAGCAGCAGCAGCAGCAGCAGCAGCAGCAGCAGCAGCAGCAGCAGCAGCAGCAGCAGCAGACCTGTCTGAGTAGTCTATCTGCTTCATCGAGCACCAGCCACTGCAGGGCCTCAAAGGAGGGGCCCCGTCCTGCTCACAACGACCACTAAACCCTAAACCCTAAACCCTAAACCCTAAACCCTAAACCCTAGTAGACTCTAAACCCTAGTACTCTGCACTGAAGCCCCCATTCGGATCTCGCCTTCAAGCTAGCTAGCCAGCTGAGTAGCTAGCTAGCTAGCTAGCTAGC
>NW_013573153.1:3731-3909 GCF_000499745.2 Eimeria mitis | reverse complement strand
CAGCTGAGCTGCATCAACAAACCGCCCGGGTGTACAAACAATAACATCTGCTGCTGCTTCTGCTGCTGCTGCTGCTGCTGCTGCTGCTGTTCCTTCTGCTGCAGCAGCAGCAGCAGCAGCAGGTGTAAATGCTGCTGCTGCTGCTGCTGCTTTCTGCCGCTTAACCGTTGTCGCCATC
>NW_013573153.1:1828-1896 GCF_000499745.2 Eimeria mitis | reverse complement strand
CAGCCTCGCTGCTGCCTTCGATTTCACTTTTTGTTTTCTTTGTTCTCTTGGTCTTCTTCTCAGCAGCA
>NW_013573153.1:0-821 GCF_000499745.2 Eimeria mitis | reverse complement strand
GCTGGTCTGGGGGGCCCCCCGAGAGCGGGGCCCCCATGCACTGTGTGCCGTTGAGGGTTTAGGTAGCATTTGTTTGTTTGCTTCTTTTTGTTTTGTTGTTTATATTTATTTTATTTATTTATTTTTATTTAATTAATTTATTTTTCTTTTTCTCTCCCCGCTGGTGTTGCTTCGCCGGCAGCAGCAGCAGCAGCAGCAGCAGCAGCAGCAGCCCCCCCGCCCCCCAGCTTTATATATAGGGGCCCCCCAGTACCCTCTTTCAGGGGCCCCCAGTACCCTCTTAGGGCCCCCAGTACCCTCCCAGGGGCCCCCCGTACCCTCCTAGGGGCCCCCTTCGACCAGTACCCCCACAGGGGCCCCCAGTACCCTCATAGGGGCCCCCAGTACCCCCATAGGGGCCCCCAGTACCCTTCTCTTCTTAACTATGACGCTGCAAGAACTACCCGATCCAAACCAGGGGCCCCCGGGGGGCCCCCCGGGGCCCCTTGGGGGCCCCCAGGGCCCCCTGGGGGGCCCCCAGGGGACCCTAAAGGAAGCGGAGAAAATATATGATCGACAAATACGGCTTTGGGGCTTTGAAGCACAAAAAAAGTCCGCGCGGATACACATACGCACCAACTGCATGCATGCGTGCATGCATGCATGCATGCATGCATGCATGCATGCATGCAGTTTGTGTGTATATGCATGCATGCATACACATACAGATGCATGCATGCGTGTATATGCATGCGTGCATGCAGGTCTATGGATGTTTATATATATATATATATATATATATATATATATATATATATATATATATATATATATATATATAT
>NW_013573152.1:3328-4741 GCF_000499745.2 Eimeria mitis | reverse complement strand
TATATATATATATATATATATATATATTCTATTATATATAAAACACACACGTATACACCCACCCACCAACCGATGAAAATAAATCCAGACAAGAAAAAAAAACAAAGACAAGAAAAAGCAAAGCCAAGAAAAAAGAAAAAGCAAAGACAAAGACAAAGACAAAGACAGAGACACAGACAAGAAACAGCAAAGACAAAGCCAAGGACAAGAAGAAATACAAAGCCAAAGACAAAGACGAAAAGAAATACAAAGACAAAGACAAAGACAAACCCAAAGACAAAGACAAAGACAAGAAAAGAAGAAATACAAATCCAAAGACAAAGACAAAGCCAAATACAAAGCCAAATCCAAAGACAAGAATAAATACAAAGACAAAGACAAATCCATATCCAAAGCGAAATACAAAGACAAATCCAAAGACAAATCCAAAGACAAAGACAAAGCCAAAGACAAAGCGAAATACAAAGACAAGAATAAATAAAAACACAAATCCAAAGACAAGAATAAATACAAAGACAAAGACAAGAATAAATACAAAGACAAAGACAAGAATAAATACTTGTCTGAGGTGTTTGGTGAGTGCTCGTGTATCTATAGCAGCAAGAGCTGGGACGCCTTGTCTTTGCAGCCAAAGGCCGAGACTCTGCTGCGCCCGCCAGTGGGCGAGAGCAGCAGGCACGTAGTCAGCAGCAAGCAGCGCCCGCACGTGCACACGAGAACCCTCCAGGTGAAGAGGTAAACCCAGGGGGTCCTGGAGAGGTGGGGTTGTTGTTGCAGCAGCAGCAGCAGCAGCAGCAGCGGGAGGAGAGAGGGGAGCAGCAGCAGCAGAAGAAAGGAGAGCAGCAGAGAGATTTTAAAAGAAATGCAGCAGCAGCAGCAGCAGCAGCAGCAACAGCAGCAGCAGAGAGAACAAGCACAGAATGGGAATGAAAGGGCAGAAGGTGATACAGCTGTGGATGCTGCAGCAACAGCAGCAGCAGCAGCAATTATAGCAGCAGTAACAGCAGCAGCAGCAGCAACAGCAGCAGCAACAAAGGCAACAGCAACAGCAACAACAACAGCAGCACCAATGGCAGCAGCAACAGCAGCAGTAACAGCAGCAGCAACAACAGCAACAGCAGCAGCAGCAACGACAGCAACAGCAGCAGCAACAGCAGCAGCAACAGCAGCAGCAACAGCAACAGCAACAGCAACAACAACAGCAACAGCAGCAGCAACAACAACAGCAACAGCAGCAGCAACAGCAGCAGCAGCAGCAGCAGCAACAGCAGCAGCAGCAGCAGCAGCAGCAGGAGCTTACATTCTCGAGCGAGGGTACCCCGTAGTTGCCTACAAGGGGGTAGGTGAGGGTCAGTATCTGCCCAGAGTATGAAGGGTCCGTCAAAGACTCAGGGTAAGCAACCATACCTGCAG
>NW_013573152.1:2287-3228 GCF_000499745.2 Eimeria mitis | reverse complement strand
GCAGCAGCAGCAGCAGCAGCAGCAGCAGCGGCAGCAGCAGCAGCAGCAGCAGCAGCAGCAGCAGCAGCAGTATCAGTAGCAGCATTTTAGGGTTTAGAAGGGTTTAGGGTTTAGAAGGGTTTAGGGTTTAGTGTTTAGAAGGGTCTAGGGTTTAGAAGGGTTTAGCGCTTAGAAGGGTTTAGGATTTAGTGTTTAATGTTTCCAAGGGTTTAGGGTTTAGAAGGGTTTAAGGTTTAGGGTTTCCAAGGGTTTAGGGTTTAGAAGGGTTGAGGGTTTAGAAGGGTTTAGAAGGGTTTAGGATTTAGAAGGGTTTAGGGTTTAGAAGGGTTTAGGGTACAGAAGGGTTTAGGGTTTATAAGGGTTTAGGGTTTCGAAGGGTTTAGGGTTTATAAGGGTTTAGGGTTTATAAGGGTTTAGGGTTTATAAGGGTTTAGGGTTTGTGTGTACCTGTGTTGAACACGACTTCGCCTGAGACGGAGGTTTTGGCGCCGAAGGAAACCCCCGCGAACTCTCGCCCGTCTTGCAGCACCACCAGACCCAGACGCCCCTCATCTGCTCACACAAATAAAACACCTAGCTAGCTAGCTAGCTAGCTAGCTAGCTGGTTGGTTGTCTAGGGAGCTAGCTAGCTAGCTGGGTTGTTCGTGCGCTAGGTAGCTAGCTTGCTAGCCAGCTAGCTAGCTGGACACATAATAGATAGCTAGCTAGCTGGCTAGTTAGTGAGTAAGGTAGCTAGCTATATAGACACATAACAGCTAGCTAGCTAACCAGCTGGCTAGCTAGCTAGCTAGCTAGCTGGTTAGCTAGCTATCAGCTAGCTAGAAACCTAACGGCTAGCTAGCTACCCAACAGCTAGCTAGCAGCTACCAAGCTCAACAGCAGCTAACTAACTAAGAGCTAGCCATATAAGAAGCAGCTAGCTAGCAGCTAGCTGGGGGCTT
>NW_013573152.1:1985-2187 GCF_000499745.2 Eimeria mitis | reverse complement strand
AACTAACTAAGAGCTAGCCAGATAAGAAGCAGCTAGCTAGCAGCTAGCTGGGGGCTCTCTATTGGCTAGCTAGCAGCTAGCTGGCAGCTAGCTAAGCTGCTGGGGGATAGCAAGCCCCTCGCTAGGATACAGCCAGCACCTAGCTAGCTGCTGGCTAGCTAGCTAGCTAGCTAGCTAGCTAGTGAGTACCCGGGGGGCTGAG
>NW_013573152.1:1484-1885 GCF_000499745.2 Eimeria mitis | reverse complement strand
CCTCGCTAGGATACAGCCAGCACCTAGCTAGCTGCTGGCTAGCTAGCTAGCTAGCTAGCTAGCTAGCCAGCTAGCTAGCTAGCTAGCTAGCTAGTGAGCACCCGGGGGGCTGAAGGAGATAAGAGCTGCTGCACCCTCCCACCCGCCAGCTGCTAGGGTTTAGGGTTTAGGGTCTTGGGTTTAGGGGCCTCAACGACGAGTTGTTTTGGCAGCCGCAGCTAACCCTTCCTCGCTCTATGTACTAGCAACAACCCTAAACCCTAAACCCTAAAAACCCTAAACCCTAAACCCTAAACCCTGGCTCCCCAACACCGAAACCCTCGACCCTCTAACACCGCCTACAGACTCGCTGGTGCTGCAGCCTGCTACCCAGCTCGCCTGCAGCTAGCTAGCTAGCCAGC
>NW_013573152.1:1083-1195 GCF_000499745.2 Eimeria mitis | reverse complement strand
TGCTGCTGCTGCTGCTGCTGCTGCAGCTCGGACGCTGGGTTCACTGTCTGCATGCTGAAGGCAGCAAAGGGGGATACGCGGGGTTGTTGTTGCTGCTGCTGCTGCTGCTGCT
>NW_013573152.1:661-983 GCF_000499745.2 Eimeria mitis | reverse complement strand
TGCTGCTGCTGCTGCTGCTGCTGCAGCTCGGACGCTGGGTTCACTGTCTGCATGCTGAAGGCAGCAAAGGAGGATACGCGGGGTTGTTGTTGCTGCTGCTGCTGCTGCTGCTGCTGCCGCTGCTGCTGCAGTAGCCACTTCAGTCCCCTCAGCAATGCACAGTCGTCTGCGGCTCCTACTGCTGCTGCTGCTGCTGTTGCTGCTGCTGCTGCTGCTGCTGCTGCTGCAGCACAGGTGTGGGGTTGTCTTCCTTTAAGGGGTGGGGCCCTTCACAAGCCAATGAAGGCCGAGTCGGAGATGGGCGGTAGCTGCTGTCTTCGTG
>NW_013573152.1:223-561 GCF_000499745.2 Eimeria mitis | reverse complement strand
CAAGCCAATGAAGGCCGAGTCGGAGATGGGCGGTAGCTGCTGTCTTCGTGGCTGCTGCTGCTGCTGCTGCTGCTGCCGCTGCTGCTGCTGCTGCTGCTGCTGCTGCAGTTACGGTCTAGATCCCGCCGCAGCAACACCTATGCGGGAGACAGCTGAAGGTATTTGTCTCCTTTTGCTGCTGCAGCTTTTATCAATTCTTTTTTCATTGCATTCACCGCAGAAGTCTACGCGCATGCAACAGCAGGGCTGCGTAGCAGCAGCTGAAGCAGCAGCAGCAGCCGCTGCAGACAGCCCCAGCAGCAGCAGCAGCAGCAGCAGCAGCTGTTGCTGCTGCTGCT
>NW_013573152.1:0-123 GCF_000499745.2 Eimeria mitis | reverse complement strand
TCACAAGCCAATGAAGGCCGAGTCGGAGATGGGCGGTAGCTGCTGTCTTCGTTAGAGCTGTTTTTTTTTTGACAGTAGCAAACGCACCATTTTGCTGCTATTATTAACCCCGTAGAGCTGCAG
>NW_013573151.1:2473-4202 GCF_000499745.2 Eimeria mitis | reverse complement strand
ACGGGATGCTTGGCTGGTGCCGCGTGGCTGAGGATTAATTTTTTTTTCGGGTTGCATGCAGTGCGTTTAAAGCAACATGGATTTGTCTGGGTTACATACATTAGATTGGATAATTTTTCCATACCGCAGTTATGATGCAATGCAAGTGCGCACCTAGAAAACGTTGCACACACCTGGCAAGCGTGGATGCACTCGCTGTTGCCTCTTCAGGCGAAAAACGTTGATGCAACGGTTCCATAACTACGTTTCCTCTTTCCCCCCCTCCCGAGGCGCTGTTTGCTGGTGAGACGTCGTCTATTGTCCCAGACCAAGTTGTGCAAACCAGAAGCTCCCTGATGCACCTGCCGGTACTCGGCAGTTTACCTCAGTAGAGATCCTCCTGCCTTCAGCGGTGCACCCAGGGAGTGCGTGCGGGATTTAAGTAAAAGACCGTTGCCCACGTGTTCACTCTCCGTCTAAACTGACCAGCTTGAAAGTGCGTCTAGAAGAGCAGCGCAGTGCGCTGCATGTATATTCCAGTGGTTCTTAAACATAACATGTGAACCTGCATGAACCCCTGCTGACATTTTGTTTTCCAGAGCAGGCTAGAGGGATGTAGTAACAGCGCGCCTCGTGAACGCTGAGCCATTTTGCCAACTGCGTAATTCTCTGGGTACCACTTCAGTGTCCATGGGGACATTGCGCCGTCCTCTACCATTATAGGGACCAGCTTATAACCGGCTTTTTTGCTTTTCACGTTTGAGGTGCAGGAGCAGGAGCTGGCCAACACGCCTAGCGCGAAAGCATGAACGCATGCCTCCGAGGTCCCGCATACCTTCAACAAGCGTGGAGGTGTCTTGGTGTGTTTTATTAATGCAAATGAAGGAGATGAATGCATTGGCGAAATTGCACCATGGTTGAAAGGGAGAACACTGCATCACGCGCAGGGATCTAGACGCGTCCTATGGTGTAGATGTGTTGTAGAGTGCTGCGGTTATGACTTTCAATGCTTGGCGCTGTGATGTCATTTTAGTGTAGGTCACCGCTTTGTCTGCCGGATGGATTGGCATACTTCAGCAGTCCCTGCTGCTTGGCACCTTACTAGTGCGGCGCAGTTGGAATTCTGCGGCCGCTGTTGCTGGCGGTGTTTAAACAGGTAACTTGCTTGTATTCGGATAGGCTAGTCATCTGCCGCCAATCTCCTTTATAGGCACATGTTCTACTCACAAGGTGTTTGCCATTCGTTTCCACGAGACAGACTGTGGGTTTTTATTTGCGGCACTTTATCTCTGGTGAGGGTTCTATAGGCCTGGCCAGGCCACGTGCTGTTATAAACAGTTCGTGGAATTTGATGATACAGTCTTCTTATGGTTATACCTGGTGCGTGCTTTGTGTTGCAGTTAATGGCTGCTTGACGCAGAGTATCTCGTCAACTAACCTTAATACAGGCTTGGAGCCATACAAGCTTTCGGCTCCAGGTGGCAAAACGTGGACGTTCCGTATTTGCCTGGCATACGGGCTATAAAAGGAGGGATAGTATGTGGCGAAGCTGTTCCATGGTTGAAAGGGGACGCACTGCAGCGCCCATAGTTCTGTTGCATTGCAATCACGAAATTCTTTTTTTGAAAGGAAGTTCAGCAACTGATGTCTTTGCCCACACATCGACGAATGACGCAGCTGAATGCGACTAACACAGTTGCTTCGTTGTTGACAACAGTTCCTGTGCTGTGGATGTGTTGTAAGGTGTTGT
>NW_013573151.1:0-2431 GCF_000499745.2 Eimeria mitis | reverse complement strand
TTTGAGTGAATGACGCCGACTGCTGGATAACGTGTCACTTTGTTTGCCGGATCGAGTGGAATACTTCAGCAGCTCCTACTGTTGCACCTTACTAGTGTGGCTGGGGTTGGCGGACTTCTGCAGCCACTGGCACTGTCACGATTCGAATGGGCATGTTGCCTGCATTCTAATCGACTAAGCATCTGCTGCCAATGTACTTTTCAAGCAGATCATGCTCTCTGCATGTGGTGCGCTTGCTTAGGGCTTTGTACACGAGTGCGCACAGTTTGAACACCAGATTATATTTCGCCCTTTCTCCC
The DNA here is from genome assembly GCF_000499745.2 of Eimeria mitis. Taxonomy (NCBI): domain Eukaryota; phylum Apicomplexa; class Conoidasida; order Eucoccidiorida; family Eimeriidae; genus Eimeria; species Eimeria mitis. The sequence continues at coordinate 2,132 of NW_013573151.1, read as the reverse complement.
CATTGTTAAGCTCGGCTTTCGCATATCGTGCACATCTTAGTTTTTTGTATCTCCGGTAAGGTTGTACGTGTATGCATGTGGCACTCTATGTCTGGTGCCGCATTCTTTAGTTACTCTGCAATGAAGCCCTCTTGCGCTGGCTGGGGTCTTTTCACGGGGTGCCCAAAGGCTAATGGCCATTCACTTCCGTTTTCAGCTTGTGAGCTTTGTGCGGTAAAGCTGTAGGCACTATACAGACGCCTTACCCGTCCCAGAAATACTACGATGCCCGTACGTCATGTATGTTAAGGTGCCACGGGGCTTCGCCGAGGCCCGATCCGCTTCATATAAAGTCTAGGGTTATTGGGGTAGGCGGTTGTTGCACATGCTAGTGGCAGGACTGGTACGCAGGCGCGTGTTTATCCTGAACGAGCAACCCACATCGAAATGGAATTGTTGCATATAGCGCGGGTCGTTGTCCAACGTTGTGCCGCCACATATCATTTAGGCGCTTCGCGCCAAAAGGCAGCATAATCTGTATATTATATATAATCCAATTTAGAGATTCTCCCATCCCACGCGTTCGAACCTATTGCTCATGCATAAACGGGCAGCGACGCCGTTGCCTCCACCAGCTTGTGAGGTTTTAGTGTCAGCACACTGTGCTGGATGAAGCAGCGGATGCCGTGCGCGATCAGCTGGGACGCTAGGATCTAGTGAATCGCGACCGGAACATGTGTAGGGCCTGTGTGAAGACTAGAATATTGGAAAGGGCATCAAATGGGATGTTTCTGCTCAAGTGATGACGCCTGCCCCGACTCATCTCCGATCTAATGCCGAAAAGCCTACGATATTTTCAACGGTTTTTGGGCTCTTTGGAAGAGGCGGTGGCTGCGTATTGGCCCGTGTTGATCGTGTTGAACTTGGTGGACGACGAAATGTTGGAGACCACCTGCAGCAGTGCCACTGCAGACATCGGTTTCCACAATTACTGCGATGTTCTTTTACTACTTGGCTCTACATATTTGATTTGCCGCTGAAACTACACTACAGTGATAGATCTGTATGTATGTAGATGATTTTGACCCCACACGAGGTTTCTCTATGGAACAAATTCTTTCGACGCATACTTGCTAGATGGCGTTCAGTTGGCGCAGCGCAGGCAGCCAGCGCGCTCATCATTTTCACGAAGGTTCGCGTGTGCTGTAGACAACTCGGACCACTCGCCTTAGTTGTAACTTTCTATCCGTGCTCCTGTTGCTCGACTGGCTGGTACGGCCTGCCTACAGCAATTCGTCCTTGTTACACTTATGGATACGGCGTTCATTTTCTGCTGAAGTGTTGTCTTCCCACCATCCATACGGCATTTATGATTAGGTTGAAGCTCTGTCCTTTGGACTGCGGGAACATGAATATTGTCGGGTACCGCTGATAGATGAACGAACTATTATTCGCTCATGAATACACCACTACAGATTATCTTTGGTAATATACGCCGTAAAAGCGAATGTCAGGCTTTTGTAGACGCCGTGCCCGTTTCTATTCCGGGTGCAGTGGACTAGTTAAGAAGATGCTGCTGCACGTCTAGTTGACGTAGCGGTTCGCTGCACAAGTAGTGGCGGGAAGTGCTAGTGGACTCACTTTGTGCAGGCTGGTTTCGAACAGCAAACCTACCCATCAAGTGGAGTTTTTTTGCACGTTGTAACACAGACACTGGTCTAAAACTGTGCCGCCGCAGATCATTTAGGAAGCTTGAGATCGCCATCGCGCCAAAAGGCAGCATAATCTGTAAAGTCTACTAGGTGGCAGGGTCTCGGCCCATCCCCCGCCTACGAATGTATTGCGCATGTGTAGCCGAGCCGCGACGCCGTTACCTCCACCAGCTTGTGAGGTTGCAGAGTCAGCACACTGTGCTGGGTCAAGCAGCGGATGCCGTGTGCGATACGCTGGATCGCTAGGATCCCCTGAACCGCAACCGGAAGATATGTAGGGGGTAGGCCTGTGTGAGGACAAGAATATTGGGTTGTTGCGGTCATGCCACGATGCCTGCCCCAACTCATGTCCGATTTAAGGCCATAAAGCCTACGCTGTTTTCAACAGTTGTTGGGCTATTTGGAAGAGGTGGTGGCTGCGTGCTGGTTCTTGGTGGCCAA
>NW_013573150.1:18987-19107 GCF_000499745.2 Eimeria mitis | reverse complement strand
CTCCTTTAACCATACCAATGGTCACTCCACAAAGAATGCTTAATGCATTCACCAGTGTTATATTCAATGTGCATCAATAAGGACTCACAGACACTTTCACTATTCATACAACCCTCAATT
>NW_013573150.1:13680-18722 GCF_000499745.2 Eimeria mitis | reverse complement strand
TCTCTCCTGGCTGTCTCAAAATTCTCTAGTTTACGTTTGAGCCTTGCCTGCTCGCAGCAGTTCGTGTGCTCGATGCTCAGTTTCTTTTTCATGATGTGCGGGGGAAAGGATGCGTTGGAACAAAGGTAGGACCTGCTCCGCGAGTAGTTTGATGCGGCGCATTGAGCGTGAAGCTCTTCAGTTGNTTGGAACAAAGGTAGGACCTGCTCCGCGAGTAGTTTGATGCGGCGCATTGAGCGTGAAGCTCTTCAGTTGCCCTGTTTAGTACAAAAGAGAACTCTTCCTTCCAGTGAGCCCCCTTCTGTTGCTCCTCGGGTGTTAGCACTGGGCAGAGTCGGGCAAAACGGCGGCCTTTGAATTTCCTTCGCTGTGGAGTGCATGCATTTCTCCATCGTTTCCTGCAGCGTCTGTGCACTACGTGTAGTGAATACTCACCACACTCACGGCAACAATGCCGTGCTCGTTGTGAAATAAGTGGGGATTGAATTAACAGTGGAAGTGTTTGTGAGTGTTTATTGATCTGCATTGAGTAATAACATTGGTGAATCCATTAAATATTGTTTAAGAAGTGACACTGGTATGACTATAAAAGAGTCTCGCAGGAACCTTGGTGCAAAAGGTGTTGCAACATACTACGCCGTCTCCTCTCCCAGCCCCACAGGCCGCAGTGCCGGCTCTAGTGGGGTTGCAGAACAGAACAGTTTTGGAGAAGAGACTGAGGAAAGTAATTTCCTTAAACCTCTTTTACTTTGTTATGTTGCTGTCAGTATGATAGCTAATGCCAGCCAGCTCGCTGTACTCAGCTGTGGGGTTCTATAGATGCGCCCCAGAGTAGTCCTTCAGAGATACAACCTAATAATAACTTCAAATGTTTATACTAGAGAGAAATACTCTACGTCATCTTGAACAAATCTTAGCATAGCATATGAGGGATTGAAGGCTCTCCCCACACCTCATCAGCTTAGTGGGCCCGCAGTACCTCTAATGTTATGGATTTGCACCAGCCCATCGTGTGAGGGATCTTGGATCCCTAGTAGGTCTCACAATTGTGTTTTTCATCTGCGTTTCTGTTGTCGTTGGAGGCACAAGACGCAGAGCTGCTGACAGTGGTTGGTACATCTACTGACGTGAGTGGGATCAAGTCCCAAGAGCCAGATGATCTCTAAGGCCCGAAACTCCCCTTAGACTGGCCCTTCTGAAGGGGAGTTTCGCTGGCTACGTAGGAGCGTCCGCGTTCCTCTTTGCTTGGGACAGCGCTTCAATTCTTCTTACCAAAGATGATGTAAATGAAATTGGAATCGTTGAGAGGTGCGAACACTTAGTGATTCACCGCGCGTAGACCCTAAAATGTGCCGCGGGGAAGCGCATGCGTAGCATCCACTAAATCACTGACGGCGGTGAACTGGTTCAACGTAGAAGCCCCGTACCATCTTACCATGCTTTATTCCGAACCACATTTTATGCCCGGACTTTTGCCANCAACGTAGAAGCCCCGTACCATCTTACCATGCTTTATTCCGAACCACATTTTATGCCCGGACTTTTGCCAATTCTCGTGCTTTGCGTGCCATCCGTGAAGCGTAGTTTCTGAGACTACGTTTCACAAATGGCGGCAAGGAGATGCAACCTCGTTGTCTGCTAGTTGACACAGTCTCTATCACCGTGTCGTGGCCTCCGTTATCAGATCCTCCTTGTGTCCTGTATAAGGTAGCGCTAGCAACTCCAGAGGATTAATATGAACTGCATGAGCGCAAATTTTAATCGAGGAGAATATGAGGGTGCGGCTGTCATTTTTCTGCCCGACAACTCCGCTGCAAGCTATATGGTTGCCCCGGCGTTTCCCTGAACATTTCGCTTGCTCCCCTGGCGGCGCTGCTCGAAGTCTAGCTTATCTAGTTCCACGACTTTCTCCATTCACCTGCAGTCTCGACTTATGTGGACGTGTTGATTGAAAAGAAGAATACGCTGTCTCCCACATGTTTCCGGATTTATGGGGGCCGAATTCGCTGGTTGCTGTCGGTCGCGGAGTTTTGATANTGTCTCCCACATGTTTCCGGATTTATGGGGGCCGAATTCGCTGGTTGCTGTCGGTCGCGGAGTTTTGATAGTGAATTTAGAAAAATGTGTTCGGCTTCTTCCTTTCTTCAAATATTCCTTCTTCAAAGCGTTCCTAGCTATAGAATGGAACAACATTGAACGAAGAAAATCATGTTGAGTTGTTGGGCGCTGCTCAAGTACATGAACATATACTCAATCCCCTCACCGCCCTTCCGCATTTGCACCCCACATCAAAGTTCCATGCTATGCAGAACAATTCAAAGGGCTTTCACGACGCAGCGAGAGCAGGCGGTGATCTTCAAGACTTGCAGCAGCAAAACCCTAGCAAGCCTAAAACTACACAGTTCTCACGTATTATTGTGACTCTTCCTGGAACAAATTTATGATTTGTGACGGCGGAGAAACGAATGGTGATGAGGAAGCAAGACTACAAAATGGGAAGGATGAAACCGATCCTTATTGTAGTTATGGGCTAGCTCGAGCTCCACAAGCNCAAGACTACAAAATGGGAAGGATGAAACCGATCCTTATTGTAGTTATGGGCTAGCTCGAGCTCCACAAGCGTACAACAGCACAAAGTTTTAGCAAATAAACTCGGAAATAAACGCATACACGAAAAAAAGGGACGATAGTCCAAAATACGAGGTAGCTGCAGATTGCGATTTCCCACATGAAGCAGAATGCTCTAAAACGCGCAACCGTTCAGCGACCAGATCTTTTTGTTCAGTCGGGAAAGCCTACCTGGGGTAAGAATATAAAGTGAGCAGTTAAGCTGTAGACTCTATTTTGGGCTGTTTGAACCTGTGCACACCTTACCAGATATGCATTCGCCCGGCTTGAATTTATATGGGAGCGTATTCTTGTATGCGTATGACCTTTATCATCAAGCTGTTTCTTGTAGCGCGACCGGTAGGTGCGTGACCACACGCACAGACTGGTCTACCGGGTTTTCCTACCGGTGTGTTCAGGGAAAGGTAGTACCGTGTTCTACTTTGCAAGGGACAGCTGTAGACACACTATGCAGCAATGCAGGATCTTCGTGGAACTCCAGCGCAATGCGCAGATAGTTGTTTCGCTGACACTTCGGCCTAGGTTAGAACATACACTACACAAATAGACAACAGTAGTCCATTGGCCTTGCGTGAAGCTATGAAAGATGAGGGCTGTAAAGGAGTAGTCAGTGCGTACTGTTGGTATGAAGCTATCTGTTTCGGCTTGCTTTATGAATGATCCAGCCTTCTTGGCTCATCGAGCCTACTCTGCCCCCTAATAAGTCCGTCTGCGAAACCTGTGCCAAGCTGCGACACATATGGGACTTCCGGCCCTGTTCTATGTCACAGGCCGTCCAATGCCTCACATAATCTGTAAAGGTCGTCCTTTAGAGCTTCATACTACATCCTCCATTTATTGGTAGTTGTATACATACATATTCATCCACGCTCATACCGATGTATGCAAGTGCATGTGTGTACTTCCTGTCCAAACATATTGGCAAAAAATTGTAGTGCTCTCTCAATTTGGTAGTCATAAACGTCCCCGGCTAGGTTCTTNCAAACATATTGGCAAAAAATTGTAGTGCTCTCTCAATTTGGTAGTCATAAACGTCCCCGGCTAGGTTCTTGAGCAAGAACCGTGGGGAAATCAGTTTCTTGTCTGGTGGTTCGCTGAACCAGACGGAAGCAGTGTTTGTGTACGAACCTACCCGGAATTGTCATGCCGCGAGTTACGAATAGGAGTGCTTTCACGAATTGGCTGGTAGCCAAGATGCCAATTAAACGAAAAAGTTGGGTGACCGAACTGTAAAGCCTCCTGAAAGGCGCCTCGGTAGCTACCAACGAGAATCGCTTCATCCGGAAGATATCTTCTGTCGTCTCGTCCCGTTAACAAGCGAATAATGCTTAGGAGTGAATTACACTCCATGCGTTCCACCGACAAAAATGCCAGCTCAACATGATAAACATGGAAATCATATCGGTATGGGCAAACAATATTGGCAAACAAAGCAACATCAGCAAGCAAGCATGTACAAAAGGAAAGCCCAATGAGCGCGGCATAGTCGAATACATCCATCATTTAACTGCGTAGCGATTAAACCCACAGCACCACACGGCCAGACAAATTTCCAACAGTGTTCATTGTACTGCAAAATGTACTTGAACAACATCCGGGCGTATTGCGCTGCTGCTTGAGAGCAGCCAACATTGGAGATGGAGGCAGTCAAAAAAAGTACCCATTCTCACAAACCCACAGCATCCAGATACTGCTGTTGAGGCTGTCGTTGCTCCTCCTCCTCTAGCTGCTGCTGCGGATTCAAAAAAACTCATCAACGGTTGTTTATCCTCATGAGGGAAGCGCTGAGACAGATGCGCGATGGCTCACAGTACCAGCGGTTAAAAGCGGACGCTTACATACACATGGAGGACCCCACGCTGAACTTTGGTCTCTACTTCTGTCCCGATCTCTCTCCTCTCAGCCATTGTCTGAATCGCGAAACAACCCCTACACCCGTTGTGTCCTCTTGCTTTTCTCGCCCCGCCTGCTTCTGTTTTTGCTGGTGCTGCTGCTCGAACTCGGCAACGAGGTGCTTCGCTCGCTCTAGCGCCGTTTCAAGCTCTTCAAATTGAGGTGAAGGATCTGCAAGGCGATAAATACGGGCCAAGGCTTCATCCCCCTCATCTGCCCGCGAGCTGAGGTGCTCTGCAGCATCATCATCTGCATGTAATTTGAAGGACTCAATTGCTTCCTTCAGCTCCGCTTCCCACGCTGAAGCTAGAGTGTCTGCTGCCTGCACGAGTTGTGTCTGTGCAGCATCCATGGCGAGCCTCAGCCCAACGCAATTGTTCGCGAGGAATGGGGCCACTGGCCTGAAGGCAGTGAATGCCATCATACTTTTGTACAGGGTTTTCGCGTCGTTCAACGCACACCGACATTGTCGCATATCGCTTTCCAGAAGTTCATTGATCCCAGTATGGCCGCTGGCTGTG
>NW_013573150.1:11368-13613 GCF_000499745.2 Eimeria mitis | reverse complement strand
ACTGTAAGTATCGCCACACCATCTCCAAATAGAGCTTCCATCTTGCGGAAATGCTCTTCTGTCCCGTCCATACTCCTCTGCATCTTGCCAAGGTCTCGACTTACCCGCAGAGCCAACATGCTCTGCTCCTTAACCCGAGCCACTGCCTTGGCTGCTTCTGGTGTCTCCTTGGTTGCCACGCTTCTGATGGACTTACTGACTGGCTTTATCTTTCTGGCCGCAGAAGTAAATTCTTCAAGCTTACTTATTGCGGCCTTCAAGCTGCTAGAGGCTTCGTTCATACTGCCCGCACCCAGCTGTCCTAGGACTGCATTTGCCTCTACCAAGGCTTCTTCGGCTGCTGCAACCAGCGCAGTAGGGTCTCCGTCCCACTGCTGCATTATCTGCGCCAGTGCCCTCGTGTGTACTCTCGCATTCTTCTCTGCCATGCCTGCTTGCTGCGATAGGGAAGAAGGGCGAGGATTTACAGGGAAAGGCGAATGACGACGCACAACCTGGAGCACCCTCTCTGCGGCAGCAACAGCTGCGGCTGCCCTACGGGTGAGGGGAGGTGTGCCATCTCTGCTGCTTCTAGACGCACTGTCCGACAGAAGACGTGCAGACCGCTGCTCCTGCACTGCTGCATATCCCATCTGATCTCTCTGTCGGCTTTTTTCTTCATACCTCTCCCAGGCTATGTCGCTCTGCTCCTCCAGCCTTTCAACCTCTTTCTGCAGAGCCTCAACGACATCAGTCCGGTAATCCTGGCGAGCTCCATAGTCCTCCGTGACCTGTTCAATTTCATCCTGCACACCGGATATCTTGATATCTATTTCCGTCGCTTTTGCATGCAGCACGTCCAGCTCGTCGCCGACGAACTGAATGCTCTCCAAAGCCATTGCCACCATCCTTTTCTCTGCTGGGGACAGCGTCGAAGCATCGTCTGCACTTAGCGTGAGTATTTGGATCTGCAGTTCAACAACATCGCCTTCCTCGTCCACCCCCGAAGCACTACGGAATTCAACATCTGCGGTAGCAAACTCGCCAGTCTGCCACTCGAAGGGTTCAACGTCACTCCTTGGCAGAGGCGAGCCGTCTTCAGAAAATTGTTTAGATATGGCCCTTCGCCTTCGGAGAGAAGACCATCTGAAGACGAGAAAAAGAACTGTAGTAGCAGCAACGACCACTCCAACTGTCTCTACGAAACGGTGAGACGACCTGTGCGGCACCGAATGGGGAGAAGCGGGAACCGTCGAGAGACTACTGATTGGATTCGCTTCGATTTGCAAATGATCACCATGATTGGCCCATGGTAATCTCATTCCTGTCCCTTCATGCTGGGCAACAGCGCTCCAGACTCTCGCTGGCAACAAACAAACGAACGCCGCCACGGCTAGTCTGAAGTATCTTTTAACCATGGCGGCCGACGCATTTAGCCTGCATTCAAGGAGTTGATCAACTGTGGTAAAATAAAGAGTGGTTTTGCCGGGCCTTGCAACGCTGCCAATCTGGATACGACACGCAATTACAACTCCATAAAACAGGCCGCTTTCGGAGCGGTTCGTGCAGCTGTCCCACGCAATCACCCAAAACTTGCAATTAAAAGATATATAAAACCTGATCTGAAACAAATCAAATGGCAAACACGAAAAAGATTGGTATCATTCACTGCAGCAGAGACACGAGCCGCCGGGTTGCTAGCTGTGCAAGATGGTTGAACGCTGCATGCGATGCGAGTGGAGTTGTGTGGCATGTCTGGATGCTTTTGAAGGAATGGCTAGTGAGTTCGTAGCTGCCTTCACTTGGCACTACCGTAAAATCTTTGACTTCTTCGGCAAAGCTGTTCCCCCACAGTATGCGGAGCTTGTCTTCGTCTCCCTCAGCCGACTAGAGGAACCTACCGAATGACCCGGTACCCTTGCCGCACCAAATCGATTTTCTGCTCACCAAAATTTGACACATATATCAATGTATTGCGAAAACAATGAAACTGATTGCATGGAGCAAACAGAGCAAGGAAGGCTCAGGGCTCGGCATGTTGCTTCTCCCGTCGAACACCACGTATTTGTCGATCATCAGGAGCTGCCTTGTAAAATTTACGCCATCATTGTAGCGCAGTTCCTACGAGAGTCAGCTTTGTCAATAAAAATAAATCAATGAATAACATATTGATGAAACGGAACATATATGGATATGCAGGCATGGCCAGCCGGTTCGAAGGATATCGGATCGTGGTTGAGTCTGCAAAGCTACCAGTAGGTGGAGA
>NW_013573150.1:8781-11301 GCF_000499745.2 Eimeria mitis | reverse complement strand
AAGGCTGGTTAAGTGCTATGGCGTTAAAGTTCTAACGGGCCGAACTGTCGGTGAAACAAATGCAGGCTTCTGCGTGTTGCTCTGGAATTGGAGCACCGCTGCGTAGTGTGGCTACATCTGACTCTTGCGGAGACTGGAGGAATCGTGACGAAACAATGTCCTTCAGACTGTTTTTCTGCAACAGCGCTGCAAGCCTTGGGAGGCAGATCCTCCTCCAGGCCCAGGCATTGAATTATTTGAACTGTTTACTACATTCATTCGGAACTAACTTAGAGCATTCAAAATATTTGGGTTTCTATACCAGGGTCTCTGGGAAGGCCAGTTTGTACCCTGCATCCTATTCAAATCGTCTTTCAAAACAATACAATAGTCTGAATTGAACAGCCATGCGTACCCTTCTAGGGCTCCATTTGGAGATGCCTTGGTCTCATCCACGTGCAACAGCCCTGCAGAGCAGCTCCCTGCAGTGACTCCAGCCGCTCGTCCACTCTTCTGCTGCCTCGATAGAGCCTCACCCGTGGTCCACGACGACTCGCCTCCCTTTTCACCCCTGTATTCTCCCCCATGGGGGCTGCGTTTGAATTGTATGTATTTGCAGTGAGACGACTCACCTCTAGTCTGTCACATGCATCGCTGCAACTGTCCCTAAGTTTCACAACCTGGATTAGCGAGCTCGAAAACTGTCAAGTACTAATCGTGGGTATTTGAAGGCCTTTACGTATCCGCTTCACAGCAGACAACGTCTGCAAATCTAACCCCACCCGCCTACTTCACAGTACTCACAGAGAAGCCTCTCCATTTCCTTCACAATCTCTCTGGACTTTTCAACATCTTCTTGAGGAACACCCGGTGCGAAATCCGCACTTTTGTTCTTCTTGCGGCAATAGAACGCCTGACNACATCTTCTTGAGGAACACCCGGTGCGAAATCCGCACTTTTGTTCTTCTTGCGGCAATAGAACGCCTGACGCAGCAGGCCGGTAAGAGTTCGACCTCCCGCGTCTTCGTTACTATGTGCAGCCAGACGCGCAGCAATCAAGTCGGTCACCAGCACCTCATCGGCTCTTTCCAACGCTCTTTTGTTCCCTAGGGCAAATGGGGGGTCTGCGGGGGGAGTGGCTTGTAGCCATCTTGGATGGGATCAGAACCCTCCATACACGGATCTGGTGTGGGGGGTCTGTGAAAAGCATCATCTATATGGGGGGCCCACGATTCATCGTCAGCGATGTCACTATCTCCCGCGGAGCCTTATTGGCCCTCAGCATCGGCACGATCCGATTCACTTTCTTTAAGAAATTCAACAATGGGATTAGGATCTACGCCATCAGGCTTGCTGCAAATCCACACAATACAAACGCAATAGGCCGACTCACCTTTGTTCAGTCGCATGCACTGCCGTGCTTAAACTACACCTAATCTTACAACCGTGTTCATTGCAAACCTGGGTTAGCGAGCTAGAAAGCTGTCAAGTACTAATCGTAGTTTTTCGAAGAGCTTAAAGTGCCAGCTTCACAGAAGACAGTCTTTCTGCAAATATAAACCCACCTGCCAACTCCACGGTGCACATAGAGAAGCTTCTCCATTTCCTTCACAAGGTCTTTGAGCCTGTCAATGAGTTCCTGCGGAACATCTTCTCCGAATTCTGCATTTTTGTTCTTCTGACGGCAATAGTATGCCTGATTCAACAGGCCGCGAAGGGTTCGCCCTCCGGCGGCTTCGCTACTCCCTCCTTCCATACCCGCGGCAATCAAGTCGGTCACCTCCTGCATTTCGGCGGCTCTTTCCTCCGCTTCTTTCTTCGTCAGGGTGACTGCGGGTTCTGGCTCGGGCAGTGGCTGGCCGGCATTTGGGGTGGGAACAGTACCATCGTCAAACGGATCTGGTGTGGGGGTCCTGTGGAAACCATCGTCCATGTTCGAGAGCGGGTCATCACCGTATCTATCAGGGTCCAGAGTGAGTTGCCCGAGTTCATCGGTAGGGGTTGCGTCATCATCTTCCTGTCCTTCTGCACCACCGATGGCAGCCAATTCCTCATCTTCCTCACTCTCTTCGCCACCGCCTCCTATTGCCTCCTCCAGCTTGTCGCATTCATCTTGCTCCTTGTCTTTGTCCGCAAGCCGACGTCTGGTCGCTCCGCCAGCCTCCTGCGAGGAGGTCAACCGCTGAATGCACTTCAGGAGTAGGAACAACGTTGTGGCGAGCGCTACGACGAGTCCAACTCCCAACGCACGGCGGATTGAAGGAGAGGCTCCTTTGAGCGGCGCGTCTAGGATCTGTTCCTGCACTGCATCTTCAACTGTATTTTCAATAGTGAGCGGGGAAGAATTTCCGTTGCCATCGGGATCGACAGCAGTGGACAACCCTGGCAGCGAGACGGCCAGATATGCTACAGCAGCAGCGTAAGCAGTACTGGGCAACATCTTATGATCCTGCAAAATGTCCTTCACACGCGTAAAAAAAAATAAATAAATGCCCAGTGAAAGCAATTTCTTAAAATGATGAGTACGGCGGCATACAGGAA
>NW_013573150.1:8382-8681 GCF_000499745.2 Eimeria mitis | reverse complement strand
CAGCAGCGTAAGCAGTACTGGGCAACATCTTATGATCCTGCAAAATGTCCTTCACACGCGTAAAAAAAAAATAAATAAATGCCCAGTAAAAGCAATTTCTTAAAATGATGAGTACGGCGGCATACAGGAGGGGGGGTCGTCGCCAGCGCTCCCGGCGGTCGGCCAGGGGAGTGAGGGTAGTCCAACACTGATGCAAGAGCGCTCTCAGATTGGCCCAGTGCACACAGTAAATCTAACACGGCTTAATTTTTTATCATTATTGTTGAGACATTTATTAATTTTTGTATGTAAATTAATGC
>NW_013573150.1:3553-8282 GCF_000499745.2 Eimeria mitis | reverse complement strand
CCAGGGGAGTGAGGGTAGTCCAACACTGATGCAAGAGCGCTCTCAGATTGGCCCAGTGCACACAGTAAATATAGCACGGCTTAATTTTTTATCATTATTGTTGAGACATTTATTAATTTTTGTGTGTAAACTAATGGACTTTGTCACCACCACTAGCTGATTTGTATCCCTTCTCAAGGCTTTGCCTCTACCGCCCCCCCACGCACCGCGCGATGAGGCGTCACGTCTCGCCCCGCTCAACCTGCAGAGAGGATGTTGCGTTCACTGGATCTGCGCTTTTTAATGAGCTGCACTCCTTATGATATTAATAGCCTGATCGAAAAGAGTTTGCGGCTCGTCTGCATTTGAGTTTGTATTCTGGTCGCTAGCTTCAGCCCGAGTAATTCCCTGGTGTTGACCCCAGGTTAACTGGAAAGAAAAAAATATGGGCTTTTGTATGTAAATTTCTGTTAAGATATCTTTAAGGATATTTACCTAAATTATTCTCATATGAAAGACAGACTACTTACCGGGAAGAAATGTAGACACGTCATACAGCTAGTTCCTTACGGAACCCTACCAACTAGGTGTACGAACGAACTGTGCCAGTTGCGGAGGTAAAGAACCTGATTAATAGGCTGTAGGTTAAAGGGAATGTTTAAAAATATGGAAGGGTCAGTTTTGGGGGGTTGCTAATAGCCAGGCCGCTGGGCACGCTGAGGTGATTTAGAGGTCGGTGTCCTGTCGCTCACGTGCGAGCGTCTCTAGTTGCGGTCTGCACCGACCTGTGCTGGTATGACNAGGTCGGTGTCCTGTCGCTCACGTGCGAGCGTCTCTAGTTGCGGTCTGCACCGACCTGTGCTGGTATGACGGCCTTTCGCCGTTTAGTTATGCTTCTGTTAAAATATGTTTAAATCGAATATCCAATCGTGATGCACGTTTTTACACTGAAGAATATAACGCAACTGAGGCATTCTAGGACCCACGCACTACATGGTGGGTGGAACGAAAGTTCTCAACCTTGTTCGAGGGTCGTTGCGAGGTGCAAAAGAGTCAAAATGATTACGCTAAGAACTTCGAAGAAGTGCGTGGCCTCCTCGCTTCTCCACAGGCGGCCTGAACCCGGCGGCCCGACAGCTTGGGGCTGGGGGGAGGCGAGGGCCCAACATACTCGCACAGCGCCTCGGCGCAACTAGCGCTGAAGGGGTATTGTAACGTTGCTTCGTCTGTGCATTCCTACTTGCGTGCATGCTGGCTACTGAGAGCCGAGTAAGCGCTCAACATTCGCCTACGATGTTAACATATGCAGCAATATGGCTTGGTTGTGGGTGTATGCGGAGTTGCGGTGCAGCACAAGTTGCAGCAGGGTGCGTAGAAACTTGTGCCAGGCCAGCTCCATTCCCCCTGACACAACACCGTTGGACCGCCGGCTCCAGGCCTTCTGGTAGCGGGAGTAGAAGCCAGTTGCCTGTTGGTAGTTCTTACCTCAAGTATATCAACTCTTTCGCAGCTCACATATGTCCTCGGATGGGATGGAGGACTTTGCATGCAGGCGGTGCTTCTGATACGAAAGGCCTCAGTCTGAGCTGTAGCGCAAGTCTATCCTCCGTAGCTGCATTCATAACAGTTTAGGCAATTGTTGAGCACCTACTTGGTCTTCCACGGTCGGCCTGCATAGAAGGAACGATGCACGTACCTTACATAGAGACTGCTATAGTTGGGGGTATCAGAGAGGAAACATTGCACCGTCGCCACCTGCGTCCATTTCATCAAAGGTGAAGCGTTAAGGAAATTTCAGCTTCACAAGTTGCAGCAGGTGCAATGGACTGAGCGAAAGGAGAAACTATTGAGCGTAAAATCTCAAGTTAAGCTCGAAATGTGCCACGTTCCAGGAAATCATGACAGCATGCAGCTCTCAGAGGTTCCAACTACATTCGGATGCCAAGGACTCGTTACAACTCAAGTGACCCACCATATCTTGCCTGTGCATCGGTAGATATACAAGTACCAACACCAACCATGCCGTGCTACAGGGGATGCAAGCTATATTTTTGGGAAACGTATTAAGTAATCTCTTTCACAGCTCGTTCCCGCCGTATAAGGGGCTACCCTCGGCCTTATTCAACAACTGTCACGAGCTGCAACGATGCCAAGGACTTAACGTAAGGGTTTCCCAAGTGCAATTGACCTCTTCCCCGTGTCTTCAGGCGTCCCGGCTGCAACAGCACATGGCCTGGCGTTGCGGAGCAGCAGCTGGCCTGACTCGAGCTGCAGTCCACTTGGCTGCAACTCCTGGTGCGAGCCTTTCCAGCCTTGTTCAAGAGCAGAAGCGAGCAGCAATGAAGGCAAAGACTTGAGGTAAGCCTTCCCCCAAAGAAGCTGGCCTCCCTTCCCTGTCTTCAGGCATCGTGGGCGTTCCGATGAGGGCCTGGGTTTGCGGGGGAGGAGGCAGCCTATGTGGAGTTGCAGTGCACCTCACCGCCGCTGGCGATGTAAGCCAGCCTCACGTGTGAGCAGAGGAAAGCTTCAACGAAGCCTCCATTTCTGCGTGCTTTACCTCTGTATACGCTTACATAGCGTTTTAATTTGCTTGCAGGCAACCTACCAAGACCAACCGAATGTTCCTGTGCGAACTGCAGGCAAACCACGTTACGAGCCTCGCCATGTAGGCAGATCGAAGCTCCCTCCTTAACTACATAGTTTATCTCTGTAGACACTTGTTGATAATTTTTATTTTTTTGCATGCAGCATATCAAGGCCAAGTGAAGGTCCACGTGCTAACTCAAAGCAAAGCACGCTGCAACCGGCGATTCCCATACAGTGCTGTGCAAACGGGCACAGGTTTCCATTAGAAAGCTGTTCGCAAGGGCTACTGGTGATTTTAAGTGCTTGTTTAACGTAAACTACCCAGAGGGACCGGCCCTTAGTCTATCAAAGCAAACAAATACAACATGGGAATGTCGACTTGCATTTCACGGCAGATGCGAGTACATCCTAGCAGCGCCTCACCCGCCCGACGTAAAGCTGGACTCCAATGTAATCAACAAGTCCATCTTTACGTCGTAAAGCTAAGCTGAAGTATTAATTAATAATACTTTTTCTGANATGTAATCAACAAGTCCATCTTTACGTCGTAAAGCTAAGCTGAAGTATTAATTAATAATACTTTTTCTGAGAACAAAGCGGGAAATGGACAGGAATGTGCGCCTTCTTCCGCTCGCCGATCACGGGAGGGACCGTCTTGTTGGATCCTCCCGGCTGCTGCTTCTCCCGCCGCGCCAATGCTGGGGCCTGCCTGTGCGTGGATCCTGCAGCTGTCGTTCATCGTCGTCGGTTACTATTATTTTTTTTATCTGTCTCGGATAAGAGGTCAAAGAATTAGCGGTACCATTTAATGCCGAGGCATCTGCTGAGCGGATCCCCTGCCTGCCCCCACATTCGCTCCTGAGTCCTGAAGGGGTTTCAGCACCAAAGTCCAGGTGACGGCCGAAGCGAAAAGGTTCGTTCCATCGCAAACTGAGCGCTCGCGGACCAGCTTTGTGCCAAGCCGTTGCTGAACACAACAGGTTGGCTTTCAGGAGTTTTGCATCGGAGCGAGCAGAACACGGCAGAACCGCACGCAGCATGAGTCGGTTGGGTGGGTGCAATTTTCATTCTGTTTCTTATTTTTAACGAGGAACTTTATAATAGGCGTTTAAAATTTTTTTCTACTTGCTAGGTCGCCTGGCTTTTATCAGCGCAATGCGGTGCCCAATTCGGCGTTGCGCTGTCGCCGCAGCTGCGGTCGCGGCTGTTGTATTGCCTCTGGCGTCGGTTCCTGCTTTCGCTGTTTCTGCCGGCATGGAGTCCCCTCATGCACGCGGCTCGGTTCATTCTCTCTACGAAGAGCAGCAGCTGCAGCAGCTACCTCTGGTTTCCCCGTCTGCAGAGGCAACATTGGCGGCAGCTCCCCCTTCGTTGCCGTGGTCTCCAAGGCGTCGGGGGGCTCAAACGGCTCTCATTTCTGTCATGACAAGCATGGCATTGCTTATTTCAGTGTCGGCTATCCTATTTTTAACCTTTAGCTGCGCCCGAGCCCTGCAGAGCTCGCCCCGCTTCCCTTCGTCCTGGGGGCCCGTTGAGCGTTTCCTCGCCGCTGGGGATTCTCCATGTGAGCCAACGGGANCTTCCCTTCGTCCTGGGGGCCCGTTGAGCGTTTCCTCGCCGCTGGGGATTCTCCATGTGAGCCAACGGGAAGTGCAGGGTCCCCTGGGTCCTCTGGTGAGGACGGTCATGGGAATATGCCAGGAGCAGCAACGGCCGCCTCGACAGGCGCCGGCGCTGCCGGAACAGCAGCAGCGACTCGGCGTACCTCTCCAGTGGAAAGGCAGCTGAAAATCTTGAACCTTACATTAGAGGAGAAGGTGGGGCTGTACGGAGAGGAGTTAAAGCTTATTGAAGACGCTAACGAGCGTCTGGGGAAGTGCATGAAGGACATCGAAGAACACAAACAGTCCCAGGAAGAGAAGCGCCGTGGGGTGAAAGAGGCAGAATTCGCATTGAAAAATATACGGGAGGCGATGCAACGTGTCACCTTGGATGAAGGCCCCTTAAATAATGCACAGACTAGACTACAACATTGGCAAAGGGAGTTTGTACAAGTGTCTCAGAGGGTCTCGCGTCTCGAGGGCGATCTGGGATTCATGGCGTGGGATCCAGCACAAGACACAGCAGCGCTTATTTTGTATGCAGACACCTTCCGGAGGCGCTA
>NW_013573150.1:0-3453 GCF_000499745.2 Eimeria mitis | reverse complement strand
GCAGCTGCTCGGGCAGTAGCTGCTGCGCAGAGAGTGCTGCAGCAGCGCCGCCACACGCAGACAAGCATGTCCCCAGTTGACACGGGGAGGGTGATGCAGATGGCTAGCTGGCACATGGAGCAGTTGCGCATTGCGAATGAACGGCTGAAGAGGCAGGCGGGCCCTGTACGGTCAGATGGTCGTATAACGGATCTCCTTAGAGATGCTGCTGTGTTCGTCGATATGCTTAAGAACACAAATATGCTCGGCGAGGCAGAACTCATCCAACAGGCTGTAGACGGATTACAGGCTACGTTGTGGCGCTCCGGTGGGCCTGAAGCAGCATCAGTAGCAACTGCAGCAGAGCAGGATAGAGGAGCAAGGACGAAAGTTAAAAAGACAGTCTCCTTCTCAGTAGCCCCCGCAGGAGGGCCTCGGCTGCCCATGAGGGCTTCCTCTGTCCGGGAGACCCAGCACCGCGAACAGCCCTTCCAGGAGTCTCACGATCCTCGGCGTCACAGGCGCTGGGGGGTTATTGCGCAGCCGGCCGCGAGACAGACAATTCAGTTTGGTGGGGATTCTACTTCTGGGCAGCCTGGTCCGGCGCAGCGTCCCGCGACGCAAGTAGGAGTACCACCAGCACCAGCAGGAGTAGCACCAGTACCACCAAGAGGACCAAAAGAAGCAGCACCAGGAGTAGCACCACCAGGAGCATCACCAAGAGTAGCACCAAGGGCAGCAGCACCAGGAGTTGCACCAGGAGTCGCACCAGGAGCAGCACCAGGAGTAGCACCAGGAGCAGCATCACGAGCAGCACCAGGAGTAGCACCAGGAGCAGCACTAGGAGCTCGACCAGGAGTAGCACCAGGAGTAGCACCAGGTGTAGCAGCGGGAGCAGCAGCAGCAGCACGAGGATCAGCAGCACCAGGACCGGCTCTGCCTCAGCTCCCTCCTAAGCTTCGTTTGAGGAGAACGGTCTTGGGAAGGGAGGAGGAGGTGCAGTCAAGCATGGAGAGTTTGCCTGGTGCAGGAGCACCAACAACATCAGCAGAAGCCGGTGCTCCTCCGATCCCGCCTAAGGCTACTACGCAGAAGAGAAGAGAAGAGGTGCAGTCAAGCATGGAGAGTCTGCCTGGTGCAGCAGCACCAAGAAGAGATGCTACTGCTGAGGGTGCTGCTTCGGGTGCTGCTGCAGAAGATGACGTTCCAACTAGGGCATATTCTCCGGAGGGCGTGGCCAGCTTGGATCTCGCCATGCAGAGGGTAATTGTAAAACTGTCGGACAGCTGGTATTCCGTGCTGGGGGCGCTCCCTGGGACATCACCAGAGCAGAACTGGGAGGTTGCAGATGCGGTGCTGCGGCAAGCAGCAAGAGATGTATCGGAAGCACAAAGTGTTACTTTGCATCGGGCTTTGAGCAGGAATACGGTATCTGTTTTCAGAGATACTCTCGAGAAATGCAAGGATGGCGTCCAAGCCCTGCTAGAGGCCATAGAAGGACACTGGATGAGAAGAATCCATGCTGACTCAGAAAGACTTAAGAAAAAGGCCGCTGCTCTGCAACAACAAATGGAGACTCGCGCCCCCACGGTGGCTCCTGACGTAGATACGCTGCTCTTTTCGCTGACTCAGCTGAAGATGGAAGTCGACAGAGTAAGCGGACATCTCGAACATTTCAAAGACGTTGTGCAAGTGGCTGCACGTGTCCCGCCTCGACTAAGCGCAGAGATTTCTGCCCTCTGGGATCAGGCGAACAAGGCCATCGAAGATATCCGAAGAGCTGGAGAGAGTTGCACCTACCGCTGGATTAGCTGGATTCAAAGGGGGTGGAAGGATTTTGATGATATGGCAACAACGAGCAAGCACTCGGATGAGCTGGATAAAAAGCGCAGATCGGACTTCATGTCTGTCATCGATCGCACAGCAGAGGCAGCGCAAAGCCTCCAGCAAACCTTTGGCGATTACGCCGCTCTTCAAGTGCTGTTTCAACTTGTGGAAGAAGGCAAAAAAAGCTTAGCTGGAGCAGACAAGCAGGAGGAGGCGGGGGAAGAGCAGCAGTAGCAGGAAGGGGGGGACCGCCAGCAGCAGGAGGGGAAGGGGGAACAGCCGCAGGAGCAGGGCACGTAGATGCGCCCTGTGGCAGCCGCAGAAGCCAGACTACGGATAAAAGCATGCTAAGAGAAACCAACCACAGCCGAAGTGTTGAATTGGATTCCCGGTTCGAAAGAGAGGACTGAAAGAGAGGGAAGGCGAGATGTGATGATGAAAGAACGCCGGCAAAGCCCGGGGAGTTGAGGAGACACAGCGAACTTTGAACATACAAAGACAAAGTAAATACACTTGGGCATTGAAAGGGTTAATGACTCGTCCACTTTTTTTTTTTGCTTGTCGCCTCATTGTACTGTGTATGGGTGCATGTGTTTGTGTTCTATGCATGCGCTTGCTTATAACTGCATATGTGACGCTCCTGCCACCGCTTGCTGCTCTCAGCGCGAGCTGTGGGATGCGCAAGGAAATTGCAGGGCGAGCAAATCAGTCAAATACAATACGACAAGTGAATTCATGTCGAACGTGCGGCTGACGTGCGGTTGTTCACTGCAGCGTGACACGCGGAAGTCCAGTAAAACACATCGGCAAGAAAATCTGGCAAACGAATATAAAATGTACACACAAATAAAAGCAGCGTGGTATTATATGTATTATGTATGTATGTGTGTGTGTGTGATTGTATGTATGTATGCCTGTGTGCGTGTGTGTGTGTGTTCTCTTCCGTGTTTCCGTTCGGATACTGGTGCTCATCTTTGTATATTCTGCCAGTAAATTCATGTAAATGTTATCAAGTGCGTTTATGTGAATGGCGAGTAGCACTGGATCCGTTTTTATGCTCAACATAGTCCGGAACAACTNTCAAGTGCGTTTATGTGAATGGCGAGTAGCACTGGATCCGTTTTTATGCTCAACATAGTCCGGAACAACTTCATAAGTCGCTTCGGTTTCATATGTACAGCTATTGGTACCTATGCATATTTATTAGAGGTCCTAATTCATTTGAATGATCAATTTGAAGCAAAATCACTCGATGAGATTGCAATTTTCAACAAGGAAGTACCCCCTTGTTTATGCATTTTTTTTTTCGCGCCGTTTTTGGCTTCGTTCAGGGTGAGCTGGTGATGTACACCTATTGCGTGCATGTGCTGTTCGATGCTTCTATGTACCTAAGTGTAATGAAGCATCAAAGACGGCGTACGCGTGAAGCTGCGAAGAAATGCCTTTTTAGATAAGCAGTGGCATTCAATGCGGCTGTATGGCTATTATTGTCGTAGTATACGGGCCGTTAAAGGTATACATTGTACATGCTCATTACATGTATTTTGTATATATTTTATGTTTCCGCAAACTCTTCAATTTTCACAGATACACTGAGTACGATACAGATGCAAGACCTCACAGTTGAATAGCCCTGGCAGCGCACTC
>NW_013573149.1:985-2081 GCF_000499745.2 Eimeria mitis | reverse complement strand
TGCTGCTGCTGCTGCTGCTGCTGCTGCTGCTGCAGGTACTGGTATAGTACACTGCGCCCCTGCGTTTGGTGAGGATGACTACCGCGTTTGTCTCGATCAAAAGTGAGACAGTTGCGAGGGTTTAGGGTTTAGGGTTTAGGGTTTAGGGTTTATGAGTTTAGGGTTTAGGGTTTAGACGTTCGTGTTTTATATTTTTTTTGTGTAGGGTTTATTTTTTCTTCCTCTAGGGTTTAGGGTTTAGTGTATGTTTTCCCTTGTTCCTTCTCTAGGGTTTAGGGTTTAGGGTTTAGGGTTTGTGTTATGTATAGGATAATATCAGCTGGTGGTGGTGTGTGTTTAGGGTTTTTAAGGGTTTAGGGTTTAGGGTTTACGGTTTGTGTATAGGATAATATCAGCTGGTGGTGGTGTGGGTGTAGGGTTTTTAAGGGTTTAGGATTTAGGATTTAGGATTTAGGGTTTAGGGTTTAGGGTTTAGGGTTTAGGGTTTTTAAGGGTTTAGGGTTTAGGGTTTGTGTGTTGTATAGGATAATATCAGCTGGTGGTGGTGTGGTTTTAGGGCCTAGGGTTTAGGGTTTAGGGTTTAAGGTTTAGGGTTTGTGTATAGGATAATATCAGCAGGTGGTGGTTTAGGGTTTTTAAGGGTTTAGGGTTTGTGTTATGTATAGGATAATATCAGGAGGTGGTGGTGTGGGTTTAGGGTTTAGGGCTTTTAAGGGTTTAAGGTTTAGGGTTTAGGGTTTTTAAGGGTTTAGGGTTTGTGGTTTGTGTATAGGATAATATCAGCAGATGGTGGTGTGTTTCTAGGGTTTAGCATCTAGGGTTTAGGGTTTAGGGTTTAGGGTTTTTAAGGGTTTAGGGTTTGTGGTTTGTGTATAGGATAATATCAGCAGATGGTGGTGTGGGTTTAGGGTTTAGGGTTTAGGATTTGTGTATAGGATAATATCAGCAGGTGGTGGTGTGGTTCTAGGGTTTAGCATCTAGGGTTTAGGGTTTTTAAGGGTTTAGGGTTTTTAAGGGTTTGTGGTTTGTGTATAGGATAATATCAGCAGGTGGTGGTGTGGCTCTAGGGTTTAGCATCTAGGGTTTAGGGTTTTTA
>NW_013573149.1:0-885 GCF_000499745.2 Eimeria mitis | reverse complement strand
TAGGGTTTTTAAGGGTTTAGGGTTTTTAAGGGTTTGTGTTTTGTATAGGATAATATCAGCAGATGGTGGTTTAGGGTTTAGGGTTTTTAAGGGTTTAGGGTTTGTGGTTTGTGTATAGGATAATATCAGCAGATGGTGGTGTGGTTCTAGGGTTTAGGGTTTTCAAGGGTTTAGGGTTTAGGGTTTTTAAGGGTTTAGGGTTTTTAAGGGTTTGTGTTTTGTATAGGATAATATCAGCAGATGGTGGTGTGGGTTTAGGGTTTGGGGTTTTCAAGGGTTTAGGGTTTTTAAGGGTTTAGGGTTTAGGGTTTGTGGTTTGTGTATAGGATAATATCAGCAGATGGTGGTGTGGGTTTAGGGTTTAGGGTTTTCAAGGGTTTAGGGTTTTTAAGGGTTTAGGGTTTTTGAGGGTTTGTGTTTTGTATAGGATAATATCAGCAGGTGGTGGTGTGGGTTGTATCCTTGAGGACGACGGCAGCGTAAACCCTTTATTTAGTTTATGTTTTGGTTTATATTATAAAGAGACAAATAAAATAATAAAGGAGGAGATAAAGAAAAAAAATAAATTAATATTATATTATAATATAATACATTCATATCCTTTTTGTTGGCGTTCTGATACCCCACTAATATATAAAGCCGTACCCTCGTGGTTTATAAAAATACAAGACAGCAGGCAGCTGCTGCTGCGCTGCTGCAGCAGCAGCAGCTGGACCCCACAAAATATAAAAGATAAAAGGTTTATAAACTGGCTTAGAGAAGCAAAGGATTGGTGCATCAGCAGAAATAGATTCTGGGGGACTCCTATTCCTCTCTGGGTTAGTGAGGATTATACACAGGTTGTCTGCATTGGTGAGCTCCTGCTGCTGCTGCTGCTGCTGCTGC
>NW_013573148.1:2523-3333 GCF_000499745.2 Eimeria mitis | reverse complement strand
AGCAGCAGCACTAGCTGCTGCAGCAGCAACACTCTGCGTTGCCTGTACCCCTTGACCCCCACCACCACCAGCAGCAGCAGCAGCAGCAGGAGCAGCAGCAGCAGCAGGAGCACTACTACTACCACTAGCCGCAGCAGCAGCAGCACTCCCTCCTCCTCCTCCTCCCGCCCCTGCCGCCCCTGCCGCCGCCGCCGCCGCCGCCGCAGCAGCAGCAGCAGCAGCAGCAGCAGCAGCAGCAGCAGAGGTCTGGGGTGCAGCACCAAGAGAAGCACTGCGGTGACGCCACTCAATCGGCAGCAACGCGTTTGCTTCTTTTACCTCCGGCACAAAACGCACAAACTCCTGCAGCTCCTCTGATGACATCTCAGCACGGTATACGTTGTGGACGTCGCTCACTATCTCCAGGATTCTGTATACACACAAAAAGGGAGAGAGAGAGAGAAAGGGAGAGAGATATATAGTGTATAGAGAGAGAGAGAGGGAGAGAGAGTGTGTATAGAGAAAGAGAGAGAAAGAGAGAGAGAAAGAGAGAAGAGAGAGAAAGAGAGAAGAGAGAAAAGAGAGAGAGAAAGAGGAGATAGGCAGTACAACACGTTGTGTACGTCGCTCACTATTTCTAATATTCTGTATACAGAGACAGAGAGAGAGAGAAAGGGAGAGAGAGAGAATGAGGGAGAGAGTGTATAGAGAAAGAGAGGGAGAGAGAGAGAGACAGGGAGAGAGAGAGAAAGAGGAGATAGCTAGCTGTCTTGTATAGCTAGCTAGCTGGATAGCTAGCTAGCACGTATATGTATAGCTAGCTAGCTAGCT
>NW_013573148.1:1503-2423 GCF_000499745.2 Eimeria mitis | reverse complement strand
TTACCTCCGGCACAAAACGCACAAACTCCTGCAGCTCCTCTGATGACATCTCAGCACGGTATACGTTGTGTACGTCGCTCACTATCTCTAGGATTCTGTATACAGAGACAGAGACAGAGAGAAGAGAGAGAGAGAGATAGATAGTGTATAGAGAGAGAGAGAGAGGGAGAGAGAGTGTGTATAGAGAAAGAGAGAGAAAGAGAGAAGAGAGAGAGAGAAAGAGAGAAGAGAGAGAGAAAGAGAGATAGGCGGTACACGTTGTGTACGTCGCTCACTATCTCTAGGATTCTGTATACACACAGAGACAGAGAGAAGAGATAGAGATAGATAGATAGTGTATAGAGAGAGAGAGAGAGGGAGAGAGAGAAAGAAAGAGAGAAGAGAGACAGAGAAAGAGAGAAGAGAGAGAGAGAAAGAGAGAGAAAGAGGATATAGCTAGCTGTCTTGTAAATGCATAGCTAGCTAGCTTGATAGCTAGCTAGCACGTACATGTATAGCTAGCTAGCTAGCTAGCTAGCTAGCTAGCTAGCTAGCCAGCTAGCTAGCCAGCCATTTGGCTAGCTAGCTCGCTATGTAGCTAGCTAGCTATTTGGCTAGCTATTTAGCTAGCTAGCTATGTAAATGGCTAGCTAGATACCCAGCTAGCTAGATAGCCCGATTCACGTTGTATCTATCTATCTATCTTCCTACCTACATAGCTAGCTAGCTAGCTAGCTAGCTAGCTAGCCACACCTATATACACTTACTTGGCTTGCATATCAGCAACTTCCTCAATAGCTAGATGCACAGCAGCAGCATCTACCATTGCTGCTGCAGCAGCTCTCCTACCTACCTATCTACCTACCCACCTAGCTAGCTAGCTAGCTAGCTAGCTAGCTAGCTAGCTAGCTAGCTAGCTATTCCTAGAAACTTACTTGGCT
>NW_013573148.1:1138-1403 GCF_000499745.2 Eimeria mitis | reverse complement strand
AGCTAGCTATGTAAATGGCTAGCTAGATACCCAGCTAGCTAGATAGCCCGATTCACGTTGTATCTATCTAGCTATATACATATCTACATAACTAGCTAGCTAGCTAGCTAGCTAGCTAGCTAGCTAGCCAGCTAGCTAGCTAGCTAGCTAGCCACTTACTTGGCTTACATATCAGCAACTTCTTCGATAGCTAGATGCACAGCAGCAGCATCTACCATTGCTGCAGCAGCAGCTCTCCTACCTACCTACCTACCTACCCACCTAG
>NW_013573148.1:757-1038 GCF_000499745.2 Eimeria mitis | reverse complement strand
GTAGTAAACCCATAGAACGCTGCATATATAAATAAATATAAATAAATATAAATAAATAAATAAATAAATACATTAATTAATTTGTTTATTTGTTTATTTATTTTGTTTGGTTGTTTATTTATTTTATTTATTTAGTGCGGGCAGAGTGCTGAGACCGCAGCTGTCTCTCTGTGTCTCTTAGTAAACCCATAGAACGCTGCATATATAAATAAATAAATATAAATAAATAAATATAAATAAATAAATTAATTAATTAATTAATTAATTATGTTGTTTATTTG
>NW_013573148.1:194-731 GCF_000499745.2 Eimeria mitis | reverse complement strand
GTGCTGAGACCGCAGCTGTCTCTCTGTGTCTCGTAGTAAACCCATAGAACGCTGCATATATAAATAAATAAATATAAATAAATATAAATAAATAAATAAATAAATAAATTAATTAATTAATTATGTTGTTTATTTCGTTATTTATTTATTTATTTATTTATTTATTTGGTTGTTTATTTTATTTATTTAGTGCGGGCAGAGTGCTGAGACCGCAGCTGTCTCTCTGTGTCTCTTAGTAAACCCATAGAACGCTGTAAACATAAATATATATAAATTTATTTATTTATTTATTTGTTTATTTGTTTATTTATTTATTTATTTGTTTATTTATTTTGTTTGGTTGTTTATTTATTTATTTAGTGCGGGCAGAGTGCTGAGACCGCAGCTGTCTCTCTGTGTCTCTTAGTAAACCCATAGAACGCTGCATATATAAATAAATATAAATAAATAAATAAATAAATAAATAAATAAATAAATGTATTAATTAATTTGTTTATTTCTTTATTTATTTATTTGTTTACTTGGTTGTTTATTTGG
>NW_013573148.1:0-174 GCF_000499745.2 Eimeria mitis | reverse complement strand
GTAGTAAACCCATAGAACGCTGCATATATAAATAAATATAAATAAATATAAATAAATAAATAAATAAATATATTAATTAATTTGTTTATTTGTTTATTTATTTATTTGGTTGTTTATTTATTTTATTTATTTAGTGCGGGCGGAGTGCTGAGACCGCAGCTGTCTCTCTGTGTC
>NW_013573147.1:3946-4205 GCF_000499745.2 Eimeria mitis | reverse complement strand
CGTGCAGGAGCACTGGTGGCAGTGAGGCACTGGGGTTGGTGGTGACTGGATGAATAGCGGCAGCACGGACTTGTTGCGCGTGCCTTGTACCAGCGGCATGGACAATAGGGTTGAGTGCTGGATGTGTTGACACGGCATTTGGAGAATGTCACTGAGTGTTTTGCAGCATGCGTTTCCCGTACGCACGGTGCCCAGCAGCCAAGCAGGCGATTCCCCAGGACACAGGTATGTGGAGGAATTGTTGCTGACACGCGGGAAA
>NW_013573147.1:3732-3900 GCF_000499745.2 Eimeria mitis | reverse complement strand
TCGTTTTATACGTAGTGAAGATAGGGTGCGATATGCTATGGGCACAGGCGTAGGCGACAGTTGAGGGGCAATAGAAGGAACAGTGCACAGTGACATGTGTATGATCTGAGGGGGAGGTGGACACATGAAGTGGAACTGCCCGGAAAATACTTGGATTTAACGCAAAAT
>NW_013573147.1:2420-3431 GCF_000499745.2 Eimeria mitis | reverse complement strand
GATGAAAAATTGCCTGCGGCTTGGCAACACACGTTCACGGCTCGCAACTATTATGTAAACATGTAGGCCAGTAGGCGTTTTGCTTTCCTACGTTTTCTAGCTCTTTAAACAGATGGCAGTAGCCTTTTTTTTCTACAGGTAGCTCAGGTCTGCGTAAGATTCAGCAGTACAAACTCACAGAGACGGCCCAGCACACATAAGGTTACCAAGTAGGTACAACAAATCGGTAGCAAGCGTGGTGTTTTTACGTATACACGCTGAGCGAGTCCATGGAGATAACGGGAGACGATTGGATGGCGGGAGCCTATTCAGTGCACAATGGAGAATTGAAGGGACAACCACGTAAAGTACGGTCTACAAGCTACTGGTGGGGTGTAACTGCCCGTTTGTAGAGAAAACTAGACAATAAAACGACGCACGACGTTGTTTAGCAACGGTAAGCTGTGGTTTTGCAACCAGCTTGTACCGGCAGTCTTTTTTTCCCATATTCAATGGGGTACGAATCTACATTTGCAGGTAGGCTACGTTAGTCGGGGAAACCGCTGGCTTGTTTAAGGCGTATTTTATGTATTGACGATTGGCACCGCGGGAACAGCCTAAAGTGAGGTTAATCTAACTTCCTACAGTGTAATTGAGCTTGAAAATACCTGCTTTTCCTTATTGCCGTATCGTTTGTGACACTAGCGGTACAAGTAAATGTGCCCGACTGCAGCGCTCCATACATCTACGCAACGCACTCGAGTTCCACATCAGCATACTCCTGATAGCCAAAGGACCTGCTAGCGGCCGCTTGTGGATTATTGCCATCAAAACGAATGAATTCGCCCGCGTGTAGTTCGTAAGCGGAGTATCAGTACACTGGTCACCCCAGTGTCACGTCATTCGACCTCAATCTGCTCAGCACGTCTTAGAGCTTTTGTTCGCATCGAGGACATATGCACCAGTTGCTGCTTGCTACCTGGTGTAATATGGCAACATGGAAGAAGTTTACAGCTGACACATTCCCCTATT
>NW_013573147.1:1820-2086 GCF_000499745.2 Eimeria mitis | reverse complement strand
CCAGAGAACACAGTTTCATGTGCGCAAACTAGTAGGGTAGAAGATACCCACAGTCTCAAGAAAAACGCTAGCTTCGGGCTGTAGGCGAGCGCCACGACGTTCAGCATGTTAATAAAAAAGGTATCTACTATTGCTTATATCTGTATGGCATTAGAGAGACACTGTCTAGTAGAAGTAATTTAGGCGATATTAGAGAAAGAACGTGGAATCTTGACAACAGAGAGTTCGTGAAGTGCTCCCGGACAGAACGGAGGATGGCTCGTTGC
>NW_013573147.1:490-1608 GCF_000499745.2 Eimeria mitis | reverse complement strand
GCATAAGTATGCACTGCGCAGTATTTCGACTCTCAGTTCAGCGGTGTACACACTTGCGCAGGCTGTAGGCACCATCTATCCCCGGATTTAATGCGTATTGGAACGTATACACGTATACAATCCGTCCAGTTTAGTTGTGCTATAGTAGCAGCGTGGAGTTGCATTTTCTTCAATATTGACACAAGTGCTTTATCCTGCGTTCAGTCGGAATGCGTGGAACTGGGCAATGAAAAGAATGCTAAGACGCCAACGGAACGCAAAGCGTTGCAAACTGTCGTTTGTCCACGTCCCAGTGCGATTCAAAATTCATGCATTCTAGCTGAAAGCCTTCCAACCTTTTCTGCAGTGCTTACGTAAATTTGCAATCAGGCTGCTCTACCTAGTGATTGAGCTGGCATTACATCTGTTCAGCTGCGCAAAAGGAATCTATGCGTGGTGTGTTCATGATTGACATTCCTTTTCACTATCCCACAACAGCTTCAATCTGTGCCAGTCGCGCACTATTTTTTTTCAATCATCATTCAGGTGCCACACCGGCTGTTACATAGTTGTTACTGTGTTTACATGGATACCCCTGTTAACGTCGAATACATTATGAAGGCTTCCTGTTGTATTCTCTCGCATCTCATATAGCTGGGGTTTGCGTAACACAACGCCTATTATCTATTTCGGCTTGGCTTGCAGACATATAGTGCGTCTGCTCTGCCACATTTCTCCAATCGCTTTTTAGCATGTTTTGGTTGTACCTACGGATGGCCGTTCTGCATGGGGTACGGACGCGTCATTCTGTGGCGAATGAACAATGGCTACCAGCGTATATGGTTTTGTGCTGTAGTTTTACGGTTCCACAGCCTCATCGCAGTATCATTCAGCCCTTTCGAACACTGTAAATATAGCAACTGCATGTTGTGCTCAACTCAGCGAGTCCGTCGTGGCCCTAACTGATTCGACAGAAACAGCGCTGGCTGTTCTCACATGGTTATATTTGTAATACATATATTCAAACACGGTATGTAAGGTGGTCTGCTATTAAGACAACGTATTGGGGTTCTGTGACTGCTTCATAGTGAAAGGACAGTTCGCGTTGCACTGCATTGCCGTGCGTCTTCGGGTAGCCG
>NW_013573147.1:0-314 GCF_000499745.2 Eimeria mitis | reverse complement strand
ACTCTTTGTATATGCTTGATGACCTAACAGTTCGCGTGGTCTGTCATACTGCGTATTAACGAAATGCCCAAGGCGGGTAAGAATATGGACATCTTTTAGACTTTTCCATTTAGCGCATCGCAGCAATACAGCAGAACCGTATGAGCGATGCATGCATAGACCCGCATGCAGTGAGTTCCGATTCAGAGGGTGCGCTGCTTCTTTAAGTGCCATTTTTCACGAACGCTGCTGCGATTCAGCACTGATATGGTCCAGCTTGTGCTAGTTGATTTGAATGAGTTATTGGATGCGGCTCACAATGCCAACATTTTTGG
>NW_013573146.1:644-4206 GCF_000499745.2 Eimeria mitis | reverse complement strand
GCATCTAGTGCGTTCGGCTCCTAATCACCACATTCGTGCGGCCAGCAGTCCCAATGCTGTTTGTAGCAAATAAGGCGTTCCGCATTGCCGCACAAGAAAGCCCGCCAAGTTTCCCTAGCCCCGCCTGCGAACAGAGAACTACTGATGCATCGCCAATTTTGCATCGTCAAGCATCGCCACGTCAATGTTGTCCCACTCTGCCAAACACACGCGGTAAGTTCAATTATCCACAACCCTGACGAGCGACGTAATCACGCATCATGCACAGCTCATGCAGCATCTCGTGACCAGGCGCAAACAACGCGGACGTCTTCTGACGCCACCGACTACCAACGCAATCGCAGGAAGTGAGGAGAATAGAAACCTCTCCGCCAAACAAGCTATCTGCCGCCAATGAATTGAAAGACCGATACGCTGCCAATGAGTCATCAATGTATTTCTGATACACATTTGCGACGTGTTTACCACATACGCTCACCATTCGGATATTTCCGACGAGGGACAAAGACCACAAGCGAAAATTGCTTGATTAGTATCTATATAAGAGCCTGTAGTGACACTCAGGCCACTGTTCCCCTCCACCTGCCACTAGGAACGGTGATACACAATTTAGTCTAGGAACAGCCACCTGTGATTCTCCGACAAATATTTACATGAAATAAGTGCCATATCCAGCTTGAAGACCTGGAATAAATACAAAGGAAACCATAATGGCTAATTATCCGCTACAGGCAAGTCCCCGCCACCTCTGGTAGTTGAAGCAGAAGCTTTCCCTTCCCTAGGGTGCACTCCCCCGAGGGTACACTCACCCTGAGACAATAACAAGCAGATGGCCAAGCCGCCGAACAATCATCTCTGATGGTTCAGCCGCCACATTTGGCGTTCTTCGCGAACGGCGGCTAGACGACGGTTTCACACCCACGAAAAAACAAAACGCACGCCCTGCGTGAATCGCTACTCAGGAATGCGGGCAGAAAATCAGTGGAACATTTTGTGTATAGGCACGACGCTGGATGCAAAATCTAGTTAAGAGTGCACAGGCCAACAGGCACCGTTGAAGCCTACCGCCGAAACACCAGCGCGAGGTCATGCTTGCTGGAAAGTTTGATACGTGCCGTTGACACACAGCCCCAAACCGCCAACGCATAACTCCACAAGTGTCAACTTGACTTGCAGAACAGCTGCGACACAAAAGGNAGCCCCAAACCGCCAACGCATAACTCCCCAAGTGTCAACTTGACTTGCAGAACAGCTGCGACACAAAAGGCCTGCATGCACAAAATATGGCCCTCCGCTATATTCATCTTAAGATAAAGACATTTCCGCCGTTCACAAAAATAGCTATAGCATGGGATACTCGCACAGCCTTATCTCTCCGCTAGGCCTTACTTGGCCGGAAACCCGCCGCCTTTCATTTCATCGGATTCTGCGCTCCCGGCCAAAATATTTGTCTCGCGGGAACACAGCAGAGTGTTTTGATGTACTGGAACGCAGGTCAAAGGAATGCAGAAGCTACATGCAGGACGCCGTCAACAACTGAAGATAATTGTGTGCACCGCTAAGTGTGCAAACACCATCCAATGAACGCAGTTCCTAAAGATTCGCTTTCCAGTGAGCGCAGATGTATTCCTACACTCGAACAAACACCTCGCCAGTGTGCAGGATACCCGCACACTGCGTGCACCGTTTAGTAGCGCTGCTGCCTTTGAAAAGCATAGCCGCATGTCTTTAACCTTTGAAAGCTATCCCATTCTCGTCGCAAGTGAAAAGCTGCGGGACAAAGACGCCCTTCGGATGTAAGGATAAGCAGGGACCCGCAACCTAGAGAACTCTTCCTGCTTGTTGCTTTGGGNGACGCCCTTCGGATGTAAGGATAAGCAGGGACCCGCAACCTAGAGAACTCTTCCTGCTTGTTGCTTTGGGACAGGCAGCGTGCTTTACTGGTGCGCCTGCAATTCAGCCTCCACAAGAACCCTATTAGAAATTGCAAAAATGAGCTACCGTCTAAAATGCACGAAAAACCTTAGATGGGATCGCCCACTATGCATTACCTCTTCCAGTATTGCAATCCCCTACAGAGAATTCATTGTCATCCCTTTTCGTAGTACTTTATCTGGCAATGTCACACTGCATCTGACGGCTGAACAGACATGCATGTTACAACGCGTTTGTGCAGACGTCAGACCCATGCGCACAGCCGAATGTTCAGGGCACAGCACTAATCACGTTCTGCCCCTCACGTCGCCGCCTTGCCTAATCAATGAATCATGCGGCTAGTGCCGCAAATGCAAATCATTTCGCCGCTGCGGGGTCGCTTTTGTCACCTGCCCTTTGCTTTGCCTGCGCCTCAATAACTTGCGACTATCCTGATCTTCAAGCCACCATACTTTCTGAAGTAGCAGCCCATCCCAGCCATGGTATTTTGTCCCTTGTAACCTGTCATATTCACGATTTTCACAAGACTCAATATTGGTGCTTTACGCACATAGTGAGCAATTGAACTGCACAGAACGCTCGCAAGCATTATGTTCTGACAACCCAACGCACTTATGTACAGGCCCAATCTCACTGTCACATTAAGATTTCCACTAGGCTATAAGATGGGACGGAACACAAAAACAAAAAATTTCAAACTAGCCTGATCACGTGTGCTAGCCTGCAGTAAAGGTTAGGCCCCTGTAGGTGTTGCTGCCCCGCACGACAAGACCAGGTTTTGCTTAGCATACCTGGTGTGCATCACATGACTAATGTCAGTCAGTGCCTGGGACTCTGCTCTTGTAACAACCCCTTCATGCAGAAAATTGCAACACCAAAGGTTGAACTAAGAAATCATCTTGACGAACACCACCGCCGGACAAGTTGGCAACATTCACTGGATTTAGCTAGCGCTTCAGGTAAACGGTCCAGTCACGCCTGAATGCGCACCCTTCGTCGGCTCCTGCACTGGGTAAAATAAGATGCAACAATCCACCCTGGCCTTCACTAAAGGCACTTCCAATTCGCGTTGCCGGCACCACCACCAGCGATGGCCGGACGGATGCCGGCGATCATTTATGAAACGCATACATGGCTCTACACGCACATAGACACTAAAACCTGCAGAAAACTGCGTTATCCCTGCAACAGGAGAGCAGCAGCATTCTCCCTGCCTTAGCGCGCTACACTCCCCATTAAGAACAGGTTCCACTACCTTACATTCCTCTGCTAAAGTGCACTCCAGACCACCCCGACAAACTAGCCACGGCACCCACCGCCTGCGCAACCACTTTCCACAAGACCAACACCCGTCGCTACGCGGTTTCCACCGCGGCGATATCAAAAAGCATCCGGCTTCCACCGAGGCGATATCGAACAGCATCAACCACAGCAGAAACACAGAAAAATACAGCGTCGGCCAAGAGGATAAAATGTTGCAACAGAGATTCACCCGTCGTCTGCCACGCAGCGAGCCAAGGAACTAGGCATACGCAATGCAAGCGAACACGAGTTCCAGTTCTCGCCATCCCTACGAAGAGCCTGACGTGCGATAGAGCAGCTGGTTGCGCAGCGTGGCTGCCTCACA
>NW_013573146.1:0-520 GCF_000499745.2 Eimeria mitis | reverse complement strand
CACTCAAACATGCCGTTCGTGTAGCAGTGGAGCCTCATCTTGCCCCCTGGTCCTCCAATAGTTGTTTTCCTATAAGCGGCACGCGCAATGAAATGTAGTGTCTACCAGGCAGAAGCGCCGTGTCGTATGCAAAACGCCACAAACAGTGGAAAATCATGCGGAACCTTCGACTAGGCTGCATCTAGGCATAGGAACTAACCAAGGATCAGTGCGCCAATTCGCGTGTAATTGGGATTCTTCAGAGAATTACGCCTTCCTAGGAGCTCCAGAAACGCAAATGCTGGCTGGCATGCGGTCGTAGCACCTGCACCTGGTACTTCTTTCTGTTGAAAATCACAGTACAGCAGTTGCAACTGATGATATTATGTTTTGCGAGAAAGGCGCCGATGACTCACCGTTGCACAGGCAGTTCTTATAGACATTCGCTCGTTGTAAAGACACTGCAGCAATGATGTTCGAGGTCGGCACCGCACTACAGTATTTCTTTGTTGCGCTAGCCAGATGTGCTGTTGGCCATCAA
>NW_013573145.1:3792-4389 GCF_000499745.2 Eimeria mitis | reverse complement strand
CCCCTGTCTCTGTTTTTTTAATCTATAAGTTTTATTAAAAAGATATATATCTTTGGGTGTCTCTTCATTTGTATTTATTTTTTTTAATAGTGGTTTTATTTATTTATTTTATTTTATATAAAATAAAATAAAATAAAATAAATAAATAAATAAATAAATAAAATAAATAAAGTTATTGCTGTGCTTGTCTCTGTTTTTTTAATCTATAAGTTTTATTAAAAAGATATATATCTTTGGGTGTCTCCTCATTTTTATTTATTTTTTTTAATAGTGGTTTTCCTTGTGCATCAACCCACGTCATATATTTATATTTATTAAATATATCTCTATCTTTATCTATACAAATATAACGATGGTTTCTTCTCTCTTTTTTATATTCTTTCTCTTCTTGGTTTAGCTTGCATGCATATTTGCTTCTTTTTCTTTTTCTGTTTTTTACGGGCAGCAAGTCGTACACTCCACGTACTGCTTTGTAGTTGCTGCAACATACACAAACATATATTTATTTATTTTTATATTTTTATTTATATTTATTTATATTTTTATTTTATATTCTATATTTTTATTTATATTCAAATATTTATATTTATATCTACA
>NW_013573145.1:3538-3776 GCF_000499745.2 Eimeria mitis | reverse complement strand
TTTTTTTTTTTTTTTTTTTTTTTTTTTTTTTTTTTTTTTTTTTTTTTTTTTTTCCCTTTCTTTCTTTTTTTTTGCTCACCAGCCGGGTACATCAGCACATCTCCCACCCCTAACAAGAACAGCAGAATGAACAGAAAGAGAATGCCCCGCCCCCGGTATATAAACCCCAACAACTCTGCCGGTAGATAGACGCACACGAGCTACCTTACGCAGACCGCTGTTGGGCTTGCGGGGGGTC
>NW_013573145.1:3341-3483 GCF_000499745.2 Eimeria mitis | reverse complement strand
AAAAAAAAAAAAAAAAAAAAAAAAATTTTTATTGAGGGGGTTGGGTGTAGATACTACACCCCATTTACTTATAAAAATATTTATATTTATTTATTTATTTTTATTTATTTATATTTATTTATTTATATTAATTTATATTGAT
>NW_013573145.1:1433-1956 GCF_000499745.2 Eimeria mitis | reverse complement strand
AAAAAAAAAAAAAAAAAAAAAAAAAAAAGAAAAAATATAATAAACCCTAAACCCTAAACCCTAAACTCTAAATAGCAAACGCTAAACCCTAAATACTGCTGCAGCAGAAGGTCCTAGAGGGCCCCTCGGGGGGCCCCCCGGGGGGCCCCCAACCCGCGGGGCCCCCGGGGGCCCCCCTTTGTGTAGGGTACCGCCAGGGGCCCCCTATCCTTTAACTCTCATCACACTAAACCCTAAACCCTAAACCCTAAACCCTAAACCCTAAACCCTAAACCCTTGTCGCTGTTGTTTTGTGTGCGGCGGGGGTTGTTTCTTTGTTTGGTAGTGTAGGGGGAGAAAAACACACAAACTGTAAACCCTAAACCCTAAACCCTAAACCCTAAACCCTAAACCCTAATTCGTAGCAGCTTAGTTGAAGGGAGCGACTATAGCCCCAGGACCCTAAACCCCTAAACCCTAACCCCCTAAACCCTAAACCCTGAACCCTAAACCCTAAACCCTAAACCCTAAACCCTAATATCCC
>NW_013573145.1:727-1333 GCF_000499745.2 Eimeria mitis | reverse complement strand
CAACCCGCGGGGCCCCCGGGGGCCCCCCTTTGTGTAGGGTACCGCCAGGGGCCCCCTATCCTTTAACTCTTATCACACTAAACCCTAAACCCTAAACCCTAAACCCTAAACCCTAAACCCTAAACCCTTGTCGCTATTGTTTTGTGTGCGGCTGGGGTTGTTTCTTTGTTTGGTAGTGTAGGGGGAGAACAACACACAAACTGTAAACCCTAAACCCTAAACCCTAAACCCTAAACCCTAAACCCTAATTCGTAGCAGCTTAGTTGAAGGGAGCGACTATAGCCCCCAGACCCTAAACCACTAAACCCTAACCCCCTAAACCCTAAACCCTAAACCCTAAACCCTAATATCCTCTTTTGTTTATTCTTTTGTCTCTTTTGTTTGTTTGTTTTGTTTGTGTTTGCCTTTGTTTGTCTCCTTTCTTCTCTCTGTCTCCTTTCTGTCTCTCTATCCTCTGTCTTTGTAGCTGTTTCTCTCTTCTTTGTCTCCCTCTAGGGTTTAGGGTTTAGGGTTTATTTATATATGTTCTAGGGTTTAGGGTTTAGGGTTTAGGGTGTATGGTTTGTTGCTGCAGCAGCAATGGAGTTCCTCTCCCTAAACCTGTGC
>NW_013573144.1:3591-4210 GCF_000499745.2 Eimeria mitis | reverse complement strand
TATATATATATAAATATACATATAAATATAAATATATATAAATATAAATATATATAATATTTTTTTTTTTGTATCTCAGCACAAGTAATAAAAGCAATCAAAGCATGCATCTCTGTATATATATATATTTATATATTTATATATTTATTTATAAATATATAAATATATATATAAATAAAGATAAATAAATATATATAAATATAAATATAAATAAATATAAATATATATATTATTTTCTTTATAATAAACCTGTACTATCACAAACAAAACCCATCAATCCATACATATCTGAATAAATATAAATAAATAAATAAATATATATATATTTATCTACACCAATATAAATAAATAAATAAATAAATAAATAAATAAATAAATATTTATTTAGCTCTATGTGATAGAACTGTAGTTTCAGGCGAAGTATTAGGAATCTCAGCACAAGTAATATAAGCTATCAATGCATGCGTATCTGCTTTTCTATAAAAATAATTTTCGGCTATTCCTCGCCCCATCAGTATACAACTGGGTTTGTTGTCTTTACACTCCATGTATGCTTCACGCACCTTACCCATACGTGTATGCAGCTCCATTGCGAACCCTAAAACATAAAAAAAAAAAT
>NW_013573144.1:3143-3520 GCF_000499745.2 Eimeria mitis | reverse complement strand
AAAAAAAAAAAAAAAAAAAAAAAAAAAAAAAAAAAAAAAAAAAAAAAAAAATTGGTGTGGAAACTGTAAACCCTCAGAAAACGGTAAACACTCAAAACCCCTTAAACCCTAAACCCTAAACCCTAAACCCTAAACCCTAAACCCTAGAAAACTCACCAAAGGCTACGCCAAGGTTATCGGGGCAAGAAACCTTAACAACACCGTCGCTGTACTTAAGAGCTTTCGCTACACCAGTAACAACATCTCCTACGTTTGTAAGCAGCTGCAGCACAAACCCTAAACCCTAAACCCTAAACCCTAAACCCTAGATAAACCCTCGATAAACCCTCGATTTTTTTTTTTTTTTACGGCGGTCAGAAACACTATATATATGGGAC
>NW_013573144.1:0-1556 GCF_000499745.2 Eimeria mitis | reverse complement strand
ATATATATATATATATATATATATATATATATATATATATATATATATATATATATATATATATACCTTCCTGGTACGCAGGACTTCATTTCAGCTCTGGCGGTGACGCCATCATCATCTAAGAAATTCAGTTGCATTGCGAAACCCAACAAAACTCTTTCGTGCGTCGCGCACATAGCAAACCCTGGAGGATCACCAGCATAGGTTACCTGCGAGCTGCTTCGTAGCTGCAGCAGCAGCAGCAGCAGCAACAGCAGCAGCAGCAGCAGCAGCAGCAGAAACGGCAGCAGCAGCAAACACAATACAAAACAATATGAAATGAACGAAGGAGAAATTCACTGATGATAGGAAACCAATACTGTTTATTACACAGTTCAGGGTTTAGGGTTTAGGGTTTAGGGTTTAGGGTTTAGGGTTTAGGGTTTTTTTACGATTTGTCCTATGGAGGGTGTTTTTCCTGTGATGGCGGTGAGGTCTGCCTTGGTCATTCCGACGGCATCCGAATAAAAAAGTGAAGCTTTCTCGAAGTTTTCTTTTTGTGCATCAGGTAGAAGGTTTTTTAGTGGTTGGAGGCTGATTTTTACCTGCAAAATTCAGGTGTACGTACACCGCAGCAGGAAACTTGAATTTTTTTTTTTTGCAAGAAGTTGAAAAAAGTGGAAACTCGGCTATTTTGAGGTCTTTGTTCATGGTTTTTCGCATGAATGTATGTATTTTATAATTTTAAATGCATTTATCCAAAAAAAAAATCAAAAAAGCGTGAAAAAACACCAAGTTTCCGCAGCTTACCGGCATAGGAAGCTCTTCAACAGAGTCTGACCATTCTGCTAGTGAATCAGGATCCGATACATCTCTCGGTACTCTTCCTCCCATAATAAGCGTTTCAGTTTCGTAATTAAATTGTTTTAATTGTTGTTTTTCTTGTTCTTCTTTTTCTACGTTCGAAGATGCAGAACCATTTACAACACCAAATTGAGCTTTTAGTGCGCTTTTCACGTTTATGCCTGAACTCGCCATCATCGCTATATCTGAATTCGTCATCGTTATCTGGTGCGTCAGCTTTCCTCCTAAAAAATAAATAAATAAATAAATAAATAAATAAATAAATAAATAAATAAATAAAAATAAATAAATAAATAAAAATAAATAAATAATCAAAACAACTCCTGTAATATGAATGTGCAGAGACGAATTCTATGTGCATATTGTTTATGTATCTGAATATATTAAACAGAATAAAACAAAACGAAGAAAACCAAACCCAAAGCAAAAAAAAAAAAACAAAACAAAACAAAAACAAGATGAAAAGGAACAAATAAATAAAAATATTAATATTTATAAAGAGAATAAAAAAAAAATTAATATTTATAAAGAGAAAATAAAAGTACCTGCAAAGAGCCTAACAGTATAATGTGTGCCGAATTGATCTATAAAATCCATCCATTTCTTAACATTTGTATTCACACATCGCTCATCTTTGTTGTTCTCTCGCCATACACTCGGCGAGCATCCTTCTCCCTCCTCAGCCCCCTCAAAGGTATCAGGTAAACCAGAAA
>NW_013573143.1:1392-4211 GCF_000499745.2 Eimeria mitis | reverse complement strand
GTGGCATCGGAGCTGAAAAAAATCCTGCTGCTGATGCTGCTGCTCCTGCTGCTGCTGCTGCTGCTGCTGCTGCAGCTTATGAGAGAAGGGAGGGGCCCCACCAAGAAGGCTGGGGGCCTCGTGAGGCACTGCAATGCGCGGGGAGGAGAAGAGCTGCTGCTGCAGCAGATAAAAAATATTAATAAAATAAAATAAAATAAAAATAATTATAATTAAGCTAAGAAATACAAACAAACTGCTGCAAGCCCACTGATACCCAAGGACCTGCGCGGGGCCCCACAGTGTGGGGCCGCAGCAGCAGCTGCAGCAGCAGCAGCAAGAGCAGCAGCAGCAGCCGACAGCCTGCAGCATGAGGGGGAATGAACTAGTTTAAATAAGTAAATAAATTAAATAAATTATTTTTATTATATAAATAATTTTTAATAGAGAGAGAACGACGAGATTGAGCGGCAGAATACCGGCGATCTGTGCATACACCCCAGCTCGTGTGTACAGTGTACATACACCGCACACAAACACCTCTGCATGCAAAGCACAATAAATAAGAGATATTCACTCTGTGCTTTCAGCCTGAGTCCTTCGGGCTTTGAAGTACTGGCCTGCCGCAGGGCTTCTGGGGTCCCCTGGGGGCCCCTGGGGGGCCCCCACGAGGCCTATGGGGCCCCTGTATGGGGGCCCCCGCGGTACGCTGGGGTCCAGCTGCAGCGGTCCGCAGCTAGCTGCAGCGGCCAGTAGCTAGCTGAGCCACCACCACAGCACAATGAAGCTGGGTAGAGATGTGGGGCTGCAAGCGCGGGTGTTCAGGGTTTAGTCTAGGGTTTAGGGTTTAGTCTAGGGTTTACGGTTTAGTCTAGGGTTTAGGGTTTAGTCTAGGGTTTAGGGTTTAGTCTAGGGTTTAGGGTTTAGTCTAGGGTTTAGGGTTTCGTCTAGGGTCTAGGGTTTAGTCTAGGGTTTAGGGTTTCGTCTAGGGTCTAGGGTTTAGTCTAGGGTTTAGGGTTTAGTCTAGGGTTTAGCAGGACCCTGTTGTGTTTCCTCTGTGTTGCGTTACTCCTTCAACTGTTCCTGTACAGAGGGGCCCTGATCCAGGAGCCGAGAAAAGGCTGTGGCTAGCTGGCTAGCTAGCTAGCTGGCTAGCTGCAGCTCTGGTTAGCTAGAAACGAGGGCACTGGGGGGCCCTGCATTGGCACCTTGGCCTGCTGCGGGAACATAAATATTTAGTTGAAGGAGTAGCTAGCTGGAGGAGTAGCTAGCTGGAGGAGTAGCTAGCTGGAGGAGTAGCTAGCTGGAGGAGTAGCTAGCTGTCGACTAGCCGGGGCCTGGGGTAAGGAAGCGTTGCCTCACTAGCTAAACAATGTGTCTCCCCCTGCAGCAAGCAGCCGCAGCCAGGCCAGGCAGGACCTCAGCAACTTCTGCCTGGGCCTGCCCAGCTAGCTGTGCCGCTAGCTAGCTAGCTANAGGCCAGGCAGGACCTCAGCAACTTCTGCCTGGGCCTGCCCAGCTAGCTGTGCCGCTAGCTAGCTAGCTATACAAGGGTCTGGCTAGCCACGCAAGGAGACACAACGGAGCTTCGCTCCCTAGGGGCAAAGACAAAAGGCAGATGCTTCTGTACAGAGATCCTCCTTGCTGCGGTGCAGGTCGGGGGCAGAGAACGTGTGCTGCTGCTGCATGCAGCAAGGAGACAGGAGACAGGAGAAAGGAGACAGGAGACAGGAGAAAGGAGACAGGAGACAGGAGACAGGAGAAAGGAGACAGAAAGGAGACAGTCTCCTTCTTAGCTAAGCCCCAAACGGGACAGAACTGCATGCCGCCAGGTCGCAGCGCGGAGGGTAGACAGGGCGGCTTCTGCTGGGGATTGAGCTGTACACACAGCAGCAGCAGCAGCAGCAGCAGCAGCAGCAGCAACAGCAGCAGCAGCAGTGATGTGCAGTTTCTGCAGCGCAGCGGCAGCAACAGCAGCAAAATAGCCAGAAGGCGGAGACAACAGCAACGGCAGCTGCAAGGCCCACGACAACCCCTGTCTAGCCATCACAACGATCATTCGGGAGAAGCAGCAGCAGCAGCAGCAGCAACAGCAGCAGCAGCAGCAGCAGCAGCAGCAAGGGGGACACACATCTCGCGCATTTGTAGAAGGCAACGAAGTTGGTGGAGGAGAGAACTAAACCCACAAGGGCCATCAACGACTGCAGCAGCAAACGCAGCAGCAACATGAGTCTTATTAGCAGCAGCAGCAGCAGCAGCAACAGCAGCAGCAGCAGCAGCAGCAGCTAGTGCCAAGCTGCTGCTGTCGATGCAGCTGAAGACAGAAGATGGGCTAGGGAGAAGAGGAGACAGTAAGGAGACAGACAGCAGCAACAGAAACAACAGACGAAGACTGAGAGAAAAGGAGACAGAAGGAGACAAAAGGAGACAGAAGGAGACAGGAGGAGACAGAAGGAGAGAGGTGGGGACAGAAGGAGACAGAAAGAGACAGAAGGAGACAGAATTAGACAAAAGGAGACAGAAGGAGACAGGGGGAGACAGGAGGAGACAGATGAAGGGGGGGACAGGAGGAGACAAGAGGAGACAGGAGACAGGAGGAGACAGGAGACAGGAGGAGACAGACAACGAAAGGAGACAAACAAAAAAGGAGACAGGCAAAACCAGGGAAAGAGACAACAAAGCAAGCAAGCAGAGAGACAGAAAAAAAAAGAGAGACAGACAGTAGACGGAGACAGAGGAGAAAAGGAGACAAAAAAAAGAGGAGACAGAGAACAAAAGGAGACAGACAACAAAAGGAGACAGACAACAAAAGGAGAAAACAATAAAAGGAGACAAACACC
>NW_013573143.1:0-219 GCF_000499745.2 Eimeria mitis | reverse complement strand
AGCAGCAGCAGCAGCAGCAGCAGCAGCAGCAGCAGCAGCAGCAGCAGCAGCAGCAGCAGCAGCAAGTACCTGCCGGAGACATTTTTAACAGTCCAGAAATCTAAGGAAAGGAGAATCAAAGTAAAAACAAAAGACACAGCAAAGTCCTCGCCACCCCCAGGAGATGAAAATATGTAAGAACTCAACATATAGCTACACACACACACACACACACACACA
>NW_013573142.1:2467-4211 GCF_000499745.2 Eimeria mitis | reverse complement strand
ATTTTTTTTGTTATTGTTCTATTTTATTACGATATAAATATTGTGGTGGCTTATTTGGTGTTTTTATTTATTTATTTTTATTTTTTAGGGTTTTTGTTTCTTTTATTTTTTTAATTTTTGTTTTGTTTGCTATTCTTATTTACATATACTTTTTGTTTTTGTTTTTGTTGTGGTGGTGTTATTGTTTTTATTTGTTTCTTTTTTTATTTTTTTTATTTTTATTGTTTTTTATTGTTTATTGTTTGTTGTTTTTATTTTATTTATTTATATTGTTGTTTATTAGTTATTTATTATTATCATTTTTATTATAAACCCTAAACCCGAAACCCTAAACCCTAAACCCTAGAAGTACACGTAGACGTACACGTACAGAGTTAGGGTTTAGGGTTTAGGGTTTAAAAGTCTAGGGTTTAGGGTTTAGGGTTTAGGGTTTAGGAATCAGGGTTTAGGGTTTAGGGTTTAGGAATCAGGGTTTAGGGTTTAGGGTTTAGGGTTTAGGGTTTAGGGTTTGTGTGTGTGAGAAACTCGCAGCATCGAGTATAACTTGCAACAAATTGATACAATAAATAGATAAATAAATAAAATAAATAAATAAAATAAATAAAATAAATAAAATAAATAAATAAAATAAATAAAATAAAATAAAATAAATAAATAAGGTTTTCTTTTTTGTATAGATAGAAATTCAAGTTTCTGAGACAAGACGAACGATGAAGGGTTACCCCGGGATATATTGTTGTGTAAAAAGCATAAAAAATAATTTTTATTAATTTAAATAAATAAATAAATAAAATAAAATAAATAAATAAAATAAATAAATTTATTTGTGAAGAAAAGCAGCAGAAAGGAGTATCGATACAGAGCACACCACACGGGGGTAACGATGCTGCTGCAATAGAGCTGAAACTAGCAGTAAAATATATTAATATGAAATATTTTTTATAAATATTAAAAATTAAAATAAATTTAATTTATTTTATTGATTTTATATTCATAAATTAAGATGTTTTAGCTGCCTATACACCCCGCAGTACAAAGGAACCTGGTGTGTGTGTGCAATGGTTACCCATCGGCGATAGAAAAATGCAGCTTTCTCAGGAAAAAACACGAAAAAGAATAAAATAAACGCAAATAAATAAATAAATTTTAATTTTTATTTGTTTTAATATAAAAATACAAAAAAAAATTAATTTTATACGTCAAGAAACAGAAGAAACCTGCGGGCTCGAACAACCCCCCGGGGCCCCCCGTGCGGCATCCAAGACCATCAACACAGATGCTGCTGCTGCTTTCTGTTTGTTTTTATATTTATTTTTCTTTGTTTTTTTTTGTTTCTTATAAAAATATTAAAATAATAATTAAAATATTAAAATAATAAATTTGTTTTTTTGTTTCTGTGGATAGGCGCAGAGTTATATTCTTTTATATTTCTGTTTCTGAATTTATACAAGTGTGTTTCAGGTCGATAGTGTGTATATTTGTTTCGTTTTTTTTCGTTTTTTCTTTATTTTTTTTCGTTTTTTTTTTATTTTTTTTGGATAAAATGATTGTAGGGTGTCCAAAAGAGATAAAACCACAAGAAGGAAGGGTTGGATTGCTTCCTTCTGGTGTATATGAGCTCGTGCGTTTCAAGCATACAGTATTTATACAGAGTGGTGCTGGTGTTGCTGCAGGTGCAACAGATACAGATTACGAGAAAGCCGGCGCAAAAATAATAAAAAATGCAAAAGAAATATACGAAAAA
>NW_013573142.1:2194-2451 GCF_000499745.2 Eimeria mitis | reverse complement strand
TTTTTTTTTTTTTTTTTTTTTTTTTTTTTTTTTTTTTTTTTTTATTTACGCAAAAATTCCACTCGCAGCGGTCGTCGCTCTGTTGCAACACATGAATGCTGTCTTGTTTTTTTTTTGTTTTTTTTTGTTTTTTTTTGTTTTTTTATTTGTTTGTTTGTTTGCTTGTTTGTTTGTTTGTATTGGTATGTTTTAATTTATATAGTTTCTGTTTCTATATTCTGAAATTCATCTTTCGAACACACACACACACACACACA
>NW_013573142.1:1545-2158 GCF_000499745.2 Eimeria mitis | reverse complement strand
TATATATATATATATATATATATATATATATATATATATATATATATATATATATATATGTAAATATAAAGTTATATGCTTACAATACATCTACAAATAGATATAAATAAACACAAACACAACCATACCACATAACTAAATAACCAGAACCAAGCACAAGAAAAAACAAAAAAAAAAATAAAAAAAATATATATATATGTGTGTGTATGCAGGTGAAGGAGCCGCAGCCTTGTGAATACGAGTATTTACGTAAAAACCAAATAATAATAACATTTTTTCATTTTGCATCGAATAAAGAATTATTATTAGCAGTAATAAAAAGTGGTAGTATATGTATAGCATATGAGACAATAGAGAATAAAAAAGGTATATTAAATATATTAGAATGTATGTCTATAGTAGCAGGAAAGCTAGCTGTATATGAAGCTATACATCTTCTTTCTTCTTTTTATAAAGGGGGAAAAGGAATACTCATTGGTGGGGTTGCTGGTGGTTATAAAGGTAATGTACTTATTCTTGGCGGAGGAGCTGTTGGGTTTACTGCCGCGAAAACTGCTGCTGCTGCTGGTGCTGCTGTTGTTGTTCTAGATAATAATATCGCAAGACTCAGAGA
>NW_013573142.1:0-1436 GCF_000499745.2 Eimeria mitis | reverse complement strand
TTTTTTTTTTTTTTAGTGCGGATTTTTGCTTTGTCTTTGTCTTTATATTATGTACGAATAAATATTTTATATATATATATATATAATATATATACTTTATATATATACTTTATATAAATACTTTATATATATAGTTTATGTTTATTTATATATATTTGTATGTATATCTGTTTATGTACATTAGATGCATATACACTTCATACTGTATTTGTATTTTTTTTTTTTATATTATATATTGATCTTCTCTGTGTTTTTATTTATTTCTAGTTAATTAAATAAATAAAATTAAATAAAATAAATAAAATAAATAAATTTATGTTACTAATTTACACTTATTATTTCATTTCTATTATTTATTTAATTTCATTTATTTTTATTTTATTTATTTATTTTATTTTTATGTAATACATTTCTTTATTATTTACTTTCTATGCATATACTTCT
This sequence comes from Eimeria mitis, assembly GCF_000499745.2. Taxonomy (NCBI): domain Eukaryota; phylum Apicomplexa; class Conoidasida; order Eucoccidiorida; family Eimeriidae; genus Eimeria; species Eimeria mitis. The sequence goes on along the minus strand of NW_013573142.1, from coordinate 992 downwards.
TATATTTAACTAAATAAATTAATTTTTATTTTATTTTTTATTTTTATTTTTATTTTATTTTTATATATTTCTTGTATTAAACAAATTAATTTTTTTTTAATTTTTTTATAGAATGAGCTATATTTCTTCTCTTCACGAAACTAAAAAAACAATAAACAAATAAACAAATAAATATATAATTTATTTATTTATTTATTTATTTATTTTTTTATTTTTAGGATGAGTTACTGCCGGCGAACTGTACAACATTATACTCAAACGAGGAGACAATAAGAGAAGAAATAAAGAAAGCAGATATAGTAATTGGGGCGGTGTTGGTTTGTGGTGGCTTAGCGCCAAAAATAATAAAAAAAGAATATATAAAACAAATGAAAAAAGGTAGTGTAGTAATAGATGTATCTATAGATCATGGTGGTTGTATAGAAGGTATAAAACAAACAACACATAAAGAACCTGTCTATACACTTGAAAATGTTATTTTTTATGCTGTAAGTAATATACCTGGAGCTGTACCTATAACATCTACGCATGCACTAACAAATTCTTCATTTAATTATATTCTTTCTATTGCTAATAAAGGATGGATTGATGCTTCTCTCTCCTCTATAGATATAAAAAAAGGTATAAATGTTGCTGCTGGGGTTATATTACATAAACAAGTGGCTCAGACTTTCGATATGCCTTGTGCTGATATAGATGAATTTTTAAAACAATGTAAAGCAGAAAAAAATAAATAAAAAAAAAAATATATATATATATATATATTTTTTTTTCTTGTTTGGTTTTGTCTTTATTTTTTATTTCGAGATTTTGTATAGCTTTACTTTTCTTTGTTTTGTTTTGTCGTTGTTTTTATCTTTTCTTCTTTATTAGATAAATATATACAATATGTAGTTTTATATATATTTTATATATATATATATTTCATACAGTAAATATATATATATACATATATATATATATATATATATATATATATATATATATATATA
>NW_013573141.1:1430-2894 GCF_000499745.2 Eimeria mitis | reverse complement strand
TTTTTTTTTTTTTTTTTTTTTTTTTTTTATATTTTTTTTAGTTTTTTGCTAAACAAAAACCAAAAACAAAAAAACAAAATAAATAAATAAATAAAAAACAAAATAAATAAAAAAATAAATAAATACATAAAATAAATAAATAAAAATAAATAAATAAATAAATACCTTTGAGTAAGCGAGACAACAAGGGGCCTCTCACCCCGATACAATAAAACAACCAAACAAAAGCCAAAAAAAAAAAAACAAAAAAACAAAAAAACAAAAAAACAAAATAAACAAATAAAAAACAAAATAAATAAATAAAAATAAATAAATAAATAAGTAAATACCTTTGAGTAAGCGAGACAACAAGGGGCCTCAAAGCCAGGTACTAATCTTTTATATGAGTTAGTTGTTGGGTTAGTTAAAGCGAGAAGAGAATCTGCATGCATCAGGATACCCCCAATAGCATATAAAGCTTCATCAGATAGCTGGCAATAGTTTTCTTTTTCTCCTCCTGCTGCTGCTGCTGCTGCTGCTGCTGCTGGTGCTGCTGCTGCTGCTGGTGCTGCTGCTGTTGGTTCTGTTGCTGTTGGTTCTGTTGCTGCTGCTGCAGTTGAATTTTGTTCTGCTGCAGCATCATCTGTTGCTGCTGCGTCATCAGTTGTTCCATCTGCTGCTGCTGCTGCTGCTGCTGCAGCAGCAGCAAGAGCAGCAGGAGAATGCTGATAGAAGCAGTTTTGCTGCTGTCGCCAAAAAGACAAATGAAGATGGAGTCCTGATCCTGCTGCTGATGCGATTGGTTTAGGGAGAAAGGTAGCAGTGAGTCCTTTATAATGAGCTATATTTTTTACGGTATATTTATAAAGAAGAAATGCATCAGCAGCAGCAGTTAGAGTATTATATTTAACCCCCAATTCATGCTGACAAACACCCACCTCGTGGTGATGTTTCTCTGCTGTTAAACCCAACAAATGCAACACCTTAAGCATCAAAGAACGAAGGCTATACCGGCGGTCTTCAGGTGGACAGGGGCAATACCCACGACCAGAAACACCCCGGTGACCCTGGTTTCCATGCGTGCTAAATACAGCTGAAATAAATATAAAATACACAAATTAATAAAAGAAAATATATATAAAAATATTTAAATTCTTTTTCGCAGATTTTTTGTGTATTATTTCATATATTATACACCCCATACACCCCGGGGGGGGAGCTGCGGTTGGTTGCTGAAATAAAATAAATAAAATAAATAAAATAAATAAAATAAATTAAATTAATTAAATTAATTAATTAAATTAAAAATAAATAAAGTGGGTTTTTTCGTTTTATTTATATAATTTGCTTCATTTCGGTGTATTATTTTTTATTTTTATTTTTTTTTATTTTTTTTTTTTTGATTGAGCTGCGTATACACCCCGGCACCACCGGTCACCGTGGGTGGTCTCAATACAGCAGAAAACAGAAATAAATAAAATAAAT
>NW_013573141.1:1024-1330 GCF_000499745.2 Eimeria mitis | reverse complement strand
CTATATTATAAAGGTTTGTTGCTGCTCCTGCTGTTGGTTCTGTTGCTGTTGCTACTGCTGCTGCTGCTGCTGCTGCTGCTGGTACTCTTGCTGCTGCTGCTTCTGCTGCTGCTGTTGCTGCTGTTGCTGCTGCTGCTGCTGCTATTGCCCGTTCTTTTATTGCTGCTGCTACTGCTGCTGCTGCTGTTGCTGCTACACCGCATCTTATATCTCTGCTGTTACTGCTGCTGCTGCTGCTGCTGCTGCTGCTGCTGTTGCTGCTGTTGCTGCTGCAGGTATATATTGGCTTTGAGGCGGAGTTTTTTG
>NW_013573141.1:0-591 GCF_000499745.2 Eimeria mitis | reverse complement strand
CACTGGAACTCAGACAGTAAACCCTCATAAACCCTAAACCCTCATAAACCCTAAACCCTAATTTATTCTATTTTAGCTTAAATAACATAATTGTAGTTATTAATACTCTATATAGTATTTTTAATTCTGATTTATTAAGGGGTTTTGTGTAGACTGTAAAGAAGAAGCGCACTGGAACTCTGACAGTAAACCCTAAACCCTAAACCCTCATAAACCCTAAACCCTAAACCCTCAAATATTAGATAAATAAATAATATTTAAATTATTTAAATTATTTATAATATTTGTTTTATTATTTTATTTATTTTATGTATATTGTATTTATTTCATTTATATATTTTACTTAGTTTTTGTTTTGAGTTGTATTAACTAACCACGACAACCTACAGCGTGGGGTGTATGTGCAGCTCGTCACAGAAAAAAGTAAAAAATAAATGATAAATAATACAGCAAAATGTTTGAAATTAAATAAATAAATTAAATTATTTTATTTAATTTATATTTTCTTTTTATTTTTTCCGTTTTTAGCTGTATATACACCACCCGCAGCAACCACGATCACTGCGGTGGTTGCCCCCCAAAAAGTAAAAA
>NW_013573140.1:19712-20604 GCF_000499745.2 Eimeria mitis | reverse complement strand
AAACGATTGCAGTCCGTAGGAGTGGATTCCCGTTCAGCTTCCTCCAGCTCCCAGCAGTATAGCATGGTCAACCAACAGATAGCACAGGAGCATTCACTTGGCCTTGGTAGGTTGCCGCCAAGTGAATACAGATGCTCCATAAGCGTGTACAGAGGTAAACACCGCAGTAAAGGAAGCTTCGTTGGAGCTTCCATTACTTGTCTTTGAAGCTTCCTTGTGTACACACGTGAGGCTGGCTTGCATCACCAGCCGCAGCGAGGTGCGCTGCAACACCATTTAGGCTGCCTCCTTCCCGCAACACCGATGCCCTGAGCCTCACGCACAGGACGCCTGGGGGCAGAGGAAGGATGTATGTAGGATGAGCTAGCGCAGGAGCTCTCACTTGGCCTTGGTGGGTCGCGTGTAAGCAAATGCAAACATTCTAGAAGTACATTCAGAGGTAAAGCATGCAGCAAAGGAAGCTCCGCTGAAGGTTCCTTGTGTGCACGCGTGAGGCTGGCTTATATCAGCAGCCGCAGCGAGGTGCGCTGCAACCCCATTTCAGGCTTCCTCCTCCCCGCAACACCCAGGCCCTGAGCTCAACCCCCAGGGAGCGTGAGGACAGGGGAAGCAAGTCGGCTGCTTTGGGGAAATTCTTGCTTTAAGTTTTTACCTACACTGCAGTTCGCTTCTGCCCTTGATTATGGCCAGAGAGAAAGCGTTATATTATCCGTTTACTCTTTTGCGACGCCTTTGCGACTATGCCGCGCATCGCCTCCTCGTGGTTTCAGGTATGAGGCTTACTTGTCAGTGCATGTTAAGTACCGCTAGAAATTCCTGCTGGTTCATACGAACTTGGTTAAGCACAGAGTTCGTTCGAGGCGGATCTGCAGGTGCGGCTGTTGCCTGTTTA
>NW_013573140.1:18766-19693 GCF_000499745.2 Eimeria mitis | reverse complement strand
ATGTTGAGTGCGGACCAGGGAGTTTACTTAATCATTTTGTTTGTTTGTTACTCTGGCGGTGCTGGTCGAAACCTTGTTTCCCCAGTTCCTTACCTCTTTTAGAGCGTCTGCAATCTCAGATTATGTTGCCTTGCTCATGGTAAAAGAAGAAGCAGATGCGCTGCTTGGTATTTCCCCCCTGCTTTCTGAATGCCGAAATCTCCGTCTTCTGTCGCTGTCTGTTTCTTATCAGTTTCTGGGTATAGATAAAAACGCCAGTTTCCATCATTTCAATCTCTGGATCATATCCACACCCGCTTTCTTCTTTTTACAGCTACGGTGGTGGAAGCAGTGTTTTTCTCTATTTCATGCTTATGTACTCCACCGTCTCGGTGTGACCAACCCTTTCACCTGTTAGTTCTCTTTCTGCGGGGCAGCCTTGTTATGAGCCGTTGATATAGAAATTCGGGGCCCGCTGTTGAATTGTTGGGTTTCTGTTCAACAAGCACTGATACTTCTCGATGCAGCTTCTTGCAAGCAGAAGTGCAGCCATCAACATGGGGCATAGCCTGCTACAATGTAAAAATACATAAAATACCAGCTTCAGAATGACGAAGCAACAGAAACACAAAGCTACAGATAGATTGGCTCACGAGCAAGCCTCGTTAACTCAACGTGATATGAGACCAGCATAAAGGGAAACTGCTGTATGCAGGTTCAGCAACGCGCTGTTGCTCTAAGAAGTTTGAGTCTATATTGAAACGAAATGTTTGGAGACTACTGACGTCTCCATTTGGCCTTCGCCTCACTGTTGGGAGACTGCATCTTAGGGTTTAGGGTTTAGCGGGCAGCAAGGCGTCAGGAACCTTCTAGCTGCATCCAGGCCCCATCTCCTAAACCCCCAAAACACGCGCGGCAACAGGTCCGCATGCAAGTTGCTCGGCCGCT
>NW_013573140.1:17888-18666 GCF_000499745.2 Eimeria mitis | reverse complement strand
TCCAGGCCCCATCTCCTAAACCCCCAAAACACGCGCGGCAGCAGGTCCGCATGCAAGTTGCTCGGCCGCCAGTGCACAGCCGCCGAAGCCACAATAACAGCAGTTGTAGCAGCAGAGCAGTAGCTGTTGTAACAGCTACAGCCGCCGGTGCAACATAACAGCAGTAGCCTCAGCACATAAAGACGTTGCAGCTACCACAGCAGCAGTAGCAGCAGAGTGCCGTGAAGCTGCTGCTGCAACAAACACACCGCTAACCTCAGCAGCAATCAGTACTCCTTGTTGATTACGAGAGGCTTGTCCGAGAAGGTCGTTGGCGTGTCGATTCCCATCAGGCAACAGACGCCAATACAACTCCCAAGGAACAAAACCAGCAGAATCAACAACTGGGCCAGCAGGTTCTGAAAAACCAAAGCACACACACATCCACACCGCCGGCGTGCATACACTCCACCCTATCATATCTTTCTGTCATACACTCCATCGTGTGGTTCGCTCAGCACCCCCTGCCAACGTCCCGCAGCAAAAGCAATTGCAACACGAGCACCAGCACCGGTGGTGCTGCAGTCTCCTGCTGTGGCTGCTGTTGGGGCCATGAAGTTGAATGGCGATTCCTCACTTCCCTACGGTTCCCCGCAGTGAAATAAAAGGACACTCATTAGCATCAAGCGCCGATCGCGGCGTCCGCTTTATAGGCTCAACCGCGGGAAGCAGGAGCTCCGTGTGGAGAAGCACAGCAGCGGCAGTAAAAGCTGCTGTTGCTGTCACTACTGATGCTCCC
>NW_013573140.1:17141-17788 GCF_000499745.2 Eimeria mitis | reverse complement strand
ATGTTGAGTGCGGACCAGGGAGTTTACTTAATCATTTTGTTTGTTTGTTACTCTGGCGGTGCTGGTCGAAGCCTTGTTTCCCCAGTTCCTTACCTCCTTTAGTGCGTCTGCAATCTCGGATTATGTTGCCTTGCTCATGGTAAAAGAAGAAGCAAATGCGCTGCTTGGTATTTCCCCCCTGCTTTCTGAATGCCGAAATCTCCGTCTTCTGTCGCTGTCTGTTTCTTATCAGTTTCTGGGTGTAGATAAAAACGCCAGTTTCCATAATTTCAATCTCTGGATCATATCCACACCCGCTTTCTTCTTTTTACAGCTACGGTGGTGGAAGCGGTGTTTCTCTCTACTTCATGCTTATGTACTCCATCGTCTCGGTGTGACCAACCCTTTCACCTGTTAGTTCTCTTTCTGGGGGGCAGCCTTGTTATGAACCGTTGATATAGAAATTCGGGGCCCGCTGTTGAGTTGTTGAGTTTTTGTTCAACAAGCACTGATACTTCTCCATGCAGCTTCTTGCAAGCAGAAGTGCAGCCATCAACATGGGGGCATACCCTGCTACAATGTAAAAATACATAAAATACCAGCTTCAGAATGGCGACGCAACAGAAACACAAAGCTACAGATAGATTGGCTCACGAGCAAGCCTCGTC
>NW_013573140.1:15516-16925 GCF_000499745.2 Eimeria mitis | reverse complement strand
TCCAGGCCCCATCTCCTAAACCCCCAAAACACGCGCGGCAGCAGGTCCGCATGCAAGTTGCTCGGCCGCCGGTGCACAGCCGCCGAAGCCACAATAACAGCAGTTGTAGCAGCAAAGCAGTAGCTGTTGTAACAGCTACAGCCGCCGGTGCAACATAACAGCAGTAGCCTCAGCACATAAAGACGCTGCAGCTACCACAGCAGCAGCAGCAGCAGAGTGCCGTGAAGCAGTTGCTGCAACAAACACACCGCTAACCTCAGCAGCAATCAGTACTCCTTGTTGATTACGAGAGGCTTGTCCGAGAAGGTCGTTGGCGTGTCGATTCCCATCAGGCAACAGACGCCAATACAACTCCCAAGGAACAAAACCAGCAGAATCAACAACTGGGCCAGCAGGTTCTGAAAAACCAAAGCACACACACATCCACACCTCCGGCGTGCATACATTCCACCCTATCATATCTTTCTGCCATACACTCCATCGTGTGGTTTGCTCAGCACCCTCTGCCTACGTCCCGCAGCAAAAGCAATTGCAACACGAGCAGCAGCACCGGTGGTGCTGCAGTCTCCTGCTGTGGCTGCTGTTGGGGCCATGAAGTTGAATGACGAGTCCTCACTCCCCCACGGTTCCCCGCAGTGAAATAAAAGGACACTCATTAGCATAAAGCGCCGATGGCGGCATTCGCTTCATAGGCTCAACGACGCGAAGCAGGAGCTCCGAGTGGAGAAGCACAGCAGCGGCAGTAAAAGCTGCTGCTGCTGTCACTACTGATGCTCCTGCCTGTGTGTCAGTAGTGTGGCACTTACTGCTGTGATATAGTTGAAGGGGGAGGACTCGTCTTCGCCTGCTGTTGCCTTTGCGCCTGCAACAGCAGCAGCAGGGATAGCCAGCAGCAGTGCCAGCAGCGCCCTATTGCCCCTCATGGTGGAACTCCTTTCGTTTTGGAGGAGTCTAAGTAAAGAAAAATGCTTAGCTTCTAGTTCGCCTCAATCTCGATCAAGAAAGGGCCGGTTTTCAGCCCCAGTGAAGCATTGGCCTTTTCCTTTGGTGTACGCGCGTGAAACTTATTCCTGTAGCTCGATTACGTTCTTTCTCGGCGCATCTCCAAGAAACAACCCTGATCAACTGATGTTATTATGCTTTTAAATGTATTTCATGAAGCAATATCCCAAAAATGCAACTTCAGCCACAGGACGGCGCTGCATACATATCGGCAATTGGGTCTGCATGACTGCTCTTCTTCCGCCGCCACCGCTGCGAAGGGGAGTTTTCTGCGTTTTTCCTCTGAAGCCCTCAATTTACATTATTTTAATTGGTAAAAACGTCAATTTGGAGTCATTTTGTCGGCGGTTACACCTGGCGGGACACCCAAAGGCACTTCGCTCCGAACCTGTTTCGAGTTTCCGGAC
>NW_013573140.1:14313-15420 GCF_000499745.2 Eimeria mitis | reverse complement strand
CAGCTAATAGCGTCTGGACCAGTACAACTGGCCCTGGCGGCAGCTGGGAAATAATCGACGAAGACGGACAAACAGACGAAGAGACACAGGCGATAAAGCCAGACGCGTAGAGACAGAAGAATAGAAACGTGTTAGAGAATCATCGAGGCGCAAACACATACAAAAACTCCACCCCATGGGGATGGAGGGGAGGAGGGCAAGTGTGCGAACCTGAACAGTAGCCTCTCTTGAGCAAAGCAGCAGCAGCAACATGTGTGAAAGAGGCGTCTGGCAGCTGCAGCAGGTTCTCCTGCGCTATAGCGAGACCGGCTATAGCAGCAGTGGCGTTCGTTTCTACCTGAAGCACTTGCTACCCAGTTGGGAACAGCGGAACCCTCAGGTGCGTGGCCCTTCACTTCCACCGCATATTTCGTCCTAGGTGGAGCCTTCAGGTAGTTCCTGGAGGTCACTGGCGTTGAGGTGTATCTACGGACCTTCCTGCGCCTACGGGCGCATGAAGCATTCGTGTATATATGAGTATTATGTGTATTCAAACGTCTAAACCCTAGAAACATGAATAACTCGGCAACTTTGCCAACCGCTACGAGCAGTGCGTTCGCATGATGCAGGTAGAACATTCCGGGGGTAATGGCGGCGTTGCTGCTGCTGCTGTTGCTGCTGCTTGTGCTGCAGGTGGAGGTGCTTCTGCAGCAAGACAAATATGCCCAGCCGCAGGCGACATTTGTGTTTAGGTCTGGGGCCCGATCTGAAACCCCTTTAGCGAATCTGCAGCCACGGCAGCTCGAGGAGCTGCTGCAGCTGCACAGAGACAGCTCTGGGCCGAACCACTTCCTCAAGCATGGGGGTCCGAAAGTGTGGACTGAAAGGCGCTCTATACAGGTAAACTCTAAACCCTAAGCTCTAACCCTTTCACACCACTGCGCGGTGGAAATATGTTGGGTGTATGCGCTAGTTTCATACTGATGATGCTGACTCCGTGAATGTAGAAATACAACAATGCACCTCTCACTTTTTTGCATTTCTTCCGTCTTTGTTTGATGTGTTGTTTCGTAGTATGTTAACCTATTTGTTCATTTGTTCCTTGGGATTTCTGTTTGTTTCCCTAGG
>NW_013573140.1:13002-14249 GCF_000499745.2 Eimeria mitis | reverse complement strand
TGCAGGGGTTGTGGCGCCCCTCTTTGCCTTCCCAGTTGTTGGCTCTGCGTTGGTTTAGGCGTACGCGGCCCCCAATGCGTCTACCCAAGTACTCCGCTGAGAGTCTTCGGCTGTCTATACAGGCCATTCGTGGAGAAGGCCGCTGGGGGTCGGAGAGAGAGTTCCCCAAGGGCTGGGATCAACTCGCACTTAAATATGCACACTACCAGCCTCTCATGAGAGAACCCGTAGTGCCCACAGTGAAGCAACGGCAGCCACAACAGCAGCAGCAGAAGCAGCAGTCGGAGTAGCAGCCGCGGTAGTTATGTGTCCCGAGCTGCCACAAATAATCAGGCTGTTGCTTCGAAACCTTCTGAATTGTTTTCTTAGTTCCTCCTCATCTTTGTAGTGTATCGACAGGTCATGCATTGATGTATTTTCGAGAAATGGTTACCTGAAGAGGACTACAAACAGAATGTCTTTTCTCTCTTTTTCAAATAGAAATGCATTGTTTCTTTTAAGGGGCAATTTTATTTCCTTTTCCCCAGAGTCTGTCTGCGTGAGCGATTGCACTTTAGTGTCCTACAGCTTCGCAGAAACCCCTCAAGGTTACCTGTATATAGACTAGATTCCTATTAAGACTGTAAAACGCCTAGGAAAAAAAGCCACACCCGCGTTGCTCGGGCCTCGACGGGGTCCCCCGTACCCCTGCAGGGGCCACCGCCTCTCATTCTGTGTTTCTGGTGTGACATCCATTGATGAAAACTGAAGAAACCGAGGGGCAATGCATCTTTGACTTTCTAATTGTGTATAGTGTCCTGCGTCCGGCGTGCTGGCCTCGCCAGCACAGTACCATAGGGGAGTTTTGCATATGATTAGATTGAGGATGCAACTCATGGCAACTACAAAAAATGGTTTTGACTCAGAGTTCAAGTCAAGGCCACTTTAGAGACAAGCTTCACAGGACCAGCCGAAACAGTAGACTGCCCGGTTCTTTTCAGGCAGAACAGATATAGGCAGGCAAACATAATAGACACTCTGCACACACGAGAAATGTCTCCCCAAGGAGCATCTCCCTTGGGTTATACAGTATATCAAATGCCCTTTAAGGTCTTTAGGGGACCTGGAAGGGTTCTCCTCCTCGCCCTGGGAGAATATTGGGGGCCATCGAGGCCTCTTAAGAATCCCCTAAGCCCCTTTAGGCCACTCTGCGGCCCTGCTGAGCATGCAGCTAAAGGATCTCGAGATGCTTGTTGGACCAACCATAG
>NW_013573140.1:12003-12902 GCF_000499745.2 Eimeria mitis | reverse complement strand
TTCTGAATTGTTTTCTTAGTTCCTCCTCATCTTTGTAGTGTATCGACAGGTCATGCATTGATGTATTTTCAAGAAATGGTTACCTGAAGAGGACTACAAACAGAATGTCTTTTCTGTCTTTTTCAAATAGAAATGCATTGTTTCTTCTAAGGGGCAATTTTATTTCCTTTTCCCCAGAGCCTGTCTGCGTGTGAGCGACTGCACCTTAGTGTCCTACAACTTCGCAGAAACCCCTCTAAGTTACCTGCACATAGAATAGATTCCTATTAAGACTGTAAAACGCCTAGGAGGAAAAGCCACACGCGCGTTGCTCGGGCCTCGACGGGTTCCTCTGTACCCCTGCAGGGGCCACCGCCTCTCACCCTGTGTTTCTGGTGTTACCTCCATTGACGAGCGCTGAAGAAACCGAGGGGCAATGCATCTTTGACTTTCTAAGTGTGTATAGTGTCCTGCGTCCGGCGTACTGGCCTCGCCAGCACAGTGCAATACGGGAGTTTTGCATATGATCGGATTGAGGATGCAACTCATGGCAACTACAAAAAATGGTTTTGACTCAGAGCTCAAGTCAAGGCCACTTTAGAGACAAGCTTCACAGGACCAGCCGAGACAGTAGACTGCCCGGTTCTTTTCAGGCAGAACAGAGATAGGCAGGCCAATATAATAGATACTCTGCACACACGGGAAATGTCTCGCCAAGGAGCATCTCCCTTGGTTTATACAGGATATCAAAGGCCCTTTAAGGCCTTTAGGGGACCTGGAAGGGTTCTCCTCCTCGCCCTGGGAGAATCTTGGGGGCCATCGAGGCCTCTTAAGAATCACCTTAGTCCCTTTAGGCCACTCTGCGGCCCTGCTGAGCATGCAGCTAAAGGATCTCGAGTTGCTTGTTGGACCAACCATAA
>NW_013573140.1:11626-11749 GCF_000499745.2 Eimeria mitis | reverse complement strand
CTTGAGGCATTTGCAGTGGACGCCCAATGGCGTAGAGCATCGGCACCCGGAAAGCCACAGGGAGGCCAAATCGGCCATAGAACGAAACAAATGCTATCCTCATGAGCCTAAGACAAACACAGC
>NW_013573140.1:11321-11526 GCF_000499745.2 Eimeria mitis | reverse complement strand
GCATTTGCAGTGGACGCCCAATGGCGTAGAGCATCGGCACCCGGAAAGCCACAGGGAGGCCAAACCGGCCGTAGAACGAAACAAATGCTATCCTCATGAGCCTAAGACAAACACAGTAACCCATTCCTTCAGCACAGCTGTTACATTGGTGTTGTATCTGTATAGCTGTGGCATTATTTATTGAGCCACCGAGTGCCGGATACAT
>NW_013573140.1:11011-11221 GCF_000499745.2 Eimeria mitis | reverse complement strand
AGGCCCTTATACGTCTCGAAGATGCGTCGAACTTCCGCCACGAAAACTTTGTGGGCAGCCACAACTTCCTGCGAACCGCGCAGAAACAAGAAAGCGGAGAGGAATGACGACATCAGCACAACAATTCTAATAATAACGATTGTATCAACAGCAGCACTAACAGAAATTGTAGTAATAACACGAATGTAGTGAACAAAGCAAAAGGACAGG
>NW_013573140.1:10555-10911 GCF_000499745.2 Eimeria mitis | reverse complement strand
AGCCACAACTTCCTGCGAACCGCGCAGAAACAAGAAAGCGGAGAGGAATGACGACATCAGCACAACAATTATAATGGTAACGATTGTATCAACAGCAGCACTAACAGAAATTGTAGTAATAAAACGAATGTAGTGAACAAAGCAAAAGGACAGAAACAGCAGAAGACAGCGTGGTGGCAGACCGCATGAGAGGGCTTGTCCACTTGAGGCATTTGCAGTGGACGCCCAATGGCGTAGAGCATCGGCACCCGGAAAGCCACAGGGAGGCCAAACCGGCCATAGAACGAAACAAATGCTATCCTCATGAGCCTAAGACAAACACAGTAACCCATTCCTTCAGCACAGCTGCTACATTT
>NW_013573140.1:10119-10455 GCF_000499745.2 Eimeria mitis | reverse complement strand
TGCAAGAAACGGACGCCCCAAGGCAGACGGTACGCCTGGCTGTTTCCGAAGCAGTACACTGGGACCAGTCTGGCCCCAGTTTGCATCGCGAGCCTCACAACCCCAAGACGGTCTTGCAGGTGTAGGCGTTCCTGTTTGCGCAGAGGAGGTGGCGGTAGCAGTTGACACACCAAACAGGAATAAACCAACGTATACACAACAGATACGATCAGTAAAAGTTGTCCTATGTGTTCACTTATAGTATGATTGAGTTTTACACTGCGGCCAAAGCCCCCAAATGCACTTGTTTATATGGAGGGAGATGAACATGTACGTTAGCAGTTCCGTCGGTTTATC
>NW_013573140.1:9571-10019 GCF_000499745.2 Eimeria mitis | reverse complement strand
TGCTAAACGCGATTGTAAATGCGCATGTACACACTGACGGTGACGGTAGGTTCAAGTGATCATTAGAGGTGGGCAGGGCGCTGAGTAGGCTGCTGCTTACCGGGCAAAGGGCTGCAAGAAACGGACGCCCCAAGGCAGACGGTACGCCTGGCTGTTTCCGAAGCAGTACACTGGGACCAGTCGGGCCCCAGTTTGCATCGCGAGCCTCACAACCCCAAGACGGTCTTGCAGGTGTAGGCGTTCCTGTTTGTGCAGGAGAGGTGGTGGTAGCAGTCGACGCATCAAACAGGAATAAGCCAACGTATACACAACAGATATCATCAGTAAAAGTTGTCCTGGGTGTTCACTTATAGTATGATTGAGTTTTACATTACGGCCAAAGCCCCCAAATGCAGTTGTTTATATGGAAGGAGATGAACATGTACGTTAGCAGTTCCGTCGGTTTATT
>NW_013573140.1:9127-9471 GCF_000499745.2 Eimeria mitis | reverse complement strand
CTGTATAGCTGTGGCATTATTTATTGAGCCACCGAGTGCCGGATACACTGCTAAACGCGATTGTAAATGCACATGTACACACTGACGGTGACGGTAGGTTCAAGCGATCATTAGAGGTGGGCAGGGCGCTGAGTAGGCTGCTGCTTACCGGGCAAAGGGCTGCAAGAAACGGACTCCCCAAGGCAGACGGTACGCCTGGCTGTTTCCAAAGCAGTACACTGGGACCAGTCGGGCCCCAGTTTGCATCGCAAGCCTCACAACCCCAAGACGGTCTTGCAGGTGTAGGCGTTCCTGTTTGCGCACAGGAGGTGGCGGTAGCAGTTGACACACCAAACCGGAATAAG
>NW_013573140.1:8355-8938 GCF_000499745.2 Eimeria mitis | reverse complement strand
TGAAGGAGTGGAAACTTTGGCATACCTGAGAAGAATTCGTTTCGTAGATTTCTGCAATGCCGCCGGGCGAGACTAGAAGACTTGAGCCTTTTTCGAGGTTTTCTTTCATTGATTTTCTGAAAAAGTAGAAAAAAAAGAAAAACAAAAACCAAGACTGCATAATTCACGAGCCAAATGCCGAAACAAGTGAAACTTTTTTGCCGCTTTCCACCAATTCTGACGGACTTATCTGCAGGAATTGCATCCATTAAGAAGATTAGCTGCCCATATATTAAGCACCAGCGAACCACCGATGCGGCTGTTAACCGAAAATGACCCAAAATTTCTGCAAATTGTCCCGTCGCCATCACAGCCTGCAGAAGGAAAAAGAAACATAGATAAAGCGAAGTACGTCTCGGAACAGCAGCTCACAGCAACACATCAGTGTCAAATTTGCTTGAAAAGGCACTACACAAATGCAGAAAGGATTATACAAACATGGACAAACTGTGTAGAAACAAATCGTGCCAGTCCACTGTGGCTTCGTGCAACAACCAAATCAAAACGGAAACAAAAAGCAGAGCAGCTGAGGTGAAGGGATCCC
>NW_013573140.1:8182-8255 GCF_000499745.2 Eimeria mitis | reverse complement strand
GGAGCCTTTTTCGAGGTTTTCTTTCATTGATTTTCTGAAAAAGTAGAAAAAAAAGAAAAACAAAAACCAAAAA
>NW_013573140.1:7500-8082 GCF_000499745.2 Eimeria mitis | reverse complement strand
TGAAGGAGTGGAAACTTTGGCATACCTGAGAAGAATTCGTTTCGTAGATTTCTGCAATGCCGCCGGGCGATACTAGAAGACTGGAGCCTTTTTCGAGGTTTTCTTTCATTGATTTTCTGAAAAAGTAGAAAAAAAAGAAAAACAAAAACCAACAATGCATAATTCACGAGCCAAATACCGAAACGAGTGAAACTTTTTTGCCGCTTTCCACCAATTCTGACGGACTTATCTGCAGGAATTGCATCCATTAAGAAGATTAGCTGCCCATATATTAAGCACCAGCGAACCACCGATGCGGCTGTTAACCGAAAATGACCCAAAATTTCTGCAAATTGTCCCGTCGCCATCACAGCCTGCAGAAGGAAAAAGGAACATAGATAAAGCGAATTACGTCTCGCAACAGCAGCTCACAACAACACATCAGTGCCAAATTTGCTTGAAAAGGCACTACACAAATGCAGAAAGGATTATACAAACATGCACAAACAGTGTAGAAACAAATCGTGCCAGTCCACTGTGGCTTCGTGCAAAACGAAATCAAAACGGAAACAAAAAGCAGAGCAGCTGAGGTGAAGGGATCCG
>NW_013573140.1:7111-7400 GCF_000499745.2 Eimeria mitis | reverse complement strand
CAACAACACATCAGTGCCAAATTTGCTTGAAAAGGCACTACACAAATGCAGAAAGGATTATACAAACATGGACAAACAGTGTAGAAACAAATCGTGCAGGTCCACTGTGGCTTCGTGCAAAAACCAAATCAGAAACAAAAAGCAGACGAGCTCAGATGGATCCAGAAAACTGCAACTGGCTTGCTTAAGGTTGTTTCTTTCGGTTGTCTGAACGGCAAGCATATAAATAAACGAATAAACTTTAGCTGGCAGTGTGTTTATTATTGCTATTGTGTTTTATTAAGTTATT
>NW_013573140.1:6057-7011 GCF_000499745.2 Eimeria mitis | reverse complement strand
GCAAAATGCAACTGGCTTGTTTAAGCTTGTTTCTTTTGGTTCTCTGAACGGAAAGCATATAAATAAACGAATAAACTTTAGCTGGCAGTGTTTTTATTGTTGCTATTGTGTTTTATTAAGTTATCGTTCATCAACTAGCCCTTGCCGGAGCAGTAGGAACGACGCCGTGAGGGAAAATTGTGAATATCGTTGGCCCTCTTGGGGGAAACTGTTCAGCGGCCTCGACGATGGCGGCAGTGCGGTGGTAGCGGTGAACGTTGCGCCAGCCATGCCAGTTGCGTAGTTGGGGTTTGGGTTTAATAGGAAAGAGAAAAAGAGAAAGAACAACAACGGCAAATATGAGCTTGCGCCTACGAGTTGTGCAGTAACGCCGCCAAATCCACACAAGCAACACAGGCACCCAAATCAAAGAGCCCTGAATTAGTAACTGCATCAGCAAACAACGAATATCACCCCACACGGTCAACTCGTCCTTGGGATGAAGGGCTGGCACGTACCGCCAGGGCAGCGCTCCACTCTCATCTTTCCAGCCAGTGGCTGTGGCGCTGCTGCTGCTGATGCTGCTGCAGCCTGCTGGAGCATTGGCGGCCCTGTAGCGGAGGTTAGCGAAAGCTGGAACAGGAGAAGATGAAGCTGCAGAGGGGGCCTTCGGCACAGACGGCCCGAGATGTTGCGGTAAGTATAGCGGGAGAAAATCAGCATCGATAACCACAGGATACTTAAGCGGCCAGAAACGATGTAGAGGATGCCGCAATGTCTGGCTGGCCTGCTTCAGGGCAGCCACATGTTTCAGTCGCGGCTCTAGAAAGGCAAAATCCTGACCTAGGAGTGAAGTACATGAACCTGCACGACTGCTGTAGTTTGCTTTCTCTTGGCCAAATTCCGGCGAATTGAAAAAACCGCGTCGACGACGGGCTGTGAGTACGCGCCCCAACTGGCTCCTCTCGCTCTTCC
>NW_013573140.1:5684-5957 GCF_000499745.2 Eimeria mitis | reverse complement strand
ATAGCGGGAGAAAATCAGCATCGATAACCACAGGATACTTAAGCGGCCAGAAACGATGTAGAGGATGCCGTAATGTTTGGCTGGCCTGCTTCAGGGCAGCCACATGCTTCAGCCGCGGCTCTAAAAAGGCAAAATCCTGACCTAGGAGTGAAGTACATGAACCTGCACGACTGCTGTAGTTTGCTTTCTCTTGGCCAAATTCCGGTGAATTGAAAAAACCCCGTCGACGACGGGCTGTGAGTACGCGCCCCAACTGGCTCCTCTCGCTCTTCT
>NW_013573140.1:5432-5584 GCF_000499745.2 Eimeria mitis | reverse complement strand
CCTCGTGCTACCGCCAGTATGCTTTTTTGATCCCGAGGTCACCGCCGACACTGCAGGAGGACGGTGGTTTTTTAGTTGGAACGAAGGGCCAGCGAACCAGGAACAGAAAAAGGGCAGATGAACCTGGAAAGTTGTTTTGCCTGAGGTTTTTG
>NW_013573140.1:1909-5332 GCF_000499745.2 Eimeria mitis | reverse complement strand
TATGCTTTTTTGATCCCGAGGTCACCGCCGACACTGCAGGAGGACGGTGGTTTCTAGTTGGAACGAAGGGTCAGCTAACCAGGAACAGAAAAAGTGCAGATGAACCTGGAACGTTGTTTTTCCTGGGGTTTTCAGGTTCGAGGGGACGCGCCAAACATCAATATAACGCCATATGTCGTGTTGGGGGGATGAGGGTCACTACTGGAACCCTACGAACCCGTCCCGGAGCACCACCACTCAGGTCTTTCGGCTGCAGCAAATATATTGTTTTTCGTATTATAAAAGGGCGTGTTTGTGTTTCTCTAGTGGAGAAGTAGAATTCAACGGTGTACGCATAAACGAGCTGCTGGTCTTGTGAGCTTGCAGCGGCTTGTGCAGATATCCACCAGCATGCCGTGACGACACTCGCCTTCCTCCCACTTCTGTCGAATGCAAATATAAATATTAACCTTATTTAATCGCTATTAAACAATTTGAATGGCAGAGAAAAACGCTGCTTCGGCAGTGCCCGCACACGAAGGACCACCGGTCTTCCTGCGCCCCTCAAGCCAGACCGGACCTGTCTGAGTATCTGAACGGGGGGGGATGGGGTGAAACGAGTAATTTGTGCCACTGAAATATTTTCTTTATTTCTGTGTGGCCGTCCATGGAGGGTCTATGAACCACAAACCACAGGCGAGCAACATCTCTCACCCAGGCAACCAGGCGGGGGCGGGCGGACTGGTGATACAAGGCAGAGGAATTCAATTTCGTTAATTATTCCTTGCAAAAGAAAGTGTAAGGAGGTAGATTTCAATATACTTCAGAAGCGACACGCGAGGGGAGGAACAACAGCATATGAACATGTATGCATATACATACGTGCGTATATGTATTACGTAAACGGGCATGTGGCAACTTCTTTATGCTTAGGAATGACCGAGTTCAAATGCACATATACTAAGTAAGCGGTTGTACTGGATCCTATCGTTAGACGGATGCAAGTACTTTCCCTCAAGGCGAAGGGAGAGTAAACGTTGAATGAAATTAACGAAAGCAGTTTTTTCAGGGCGGAAAGATATACGTGCATAACTCCTTTATTGTAAACAAGAATACAAGTTACCCCAGTACAAGCAACGCAACTCAGCACACAGATACACCTCTGTCGCTGCAATTTGCAGTTTCTGTTGCCGTTGGTATATTACTAGATCAGTAGCCATAGTTGAAATCCGGCAACTCTTACGCAAGCCTTGCTTGCTTGAACCCGTAAACTAATGGGGTGTAAATACAGCAGAAGAAACAAAACATTCCTTCGTTTAAAAAGTGCAAGTGGCCACCACACCTTGCCATTCAGGCTGAAGTGAAGGTACTACAAGCACGTTTGCTCGGCGCCGGTGTTTCACGCTTCTGCTACTAAGCAATTCTTTTGTTACGGCCCCAGAAACGGCAGTTCCTCGGTTTAAGGGGACTCCTGCTACTACTGCTGTTGTCTGCTTCCGTGATGGAAACATAACGTACATACAGCCGAAACACATCCATATATATAGTTGGGTCAAGCGTAAACTAAAGGAAAGCTGCAGCACAACCATCCCGTGCGGAGTCATCCTTATAACGCAAAGGGTTTCTGCTTCAGGCTGGCACATTAGTTTTGAGATAAGCGCAAACTCGTTTTTTTTTTTTTGCAGTGTACGTTTGTACACCTGCAGAGGGAACAGCTGCACGCAGCTAGCTGGAACGAGCGACTGTTAAACTATCGCTAACAGATAACCGCGAACTTGTAGCTTTTTGCACTGTACATACACCTCCATTGAGAGCAGCTGCACACAGCTAGCTGGAACTAGCGACTCTGAAACTATCGTGCTATCGGTGCGAATGAAAGCTAAGTTGAGCGGCTGCATCTGCTGAGACACAGCAACCCCAGCCTCACGGACAAGGCAGATATCTAAGCTTATATGCATTCATGCATGTTATACCATATGCATTCCCCTTTCACTGCAGCAAGGGGTCGCTGATGCGCATCTCCCATCTGCACGGCAGTGGAGGAGGCAGCCGGTGTTGCTAGCAGTCCTCAGAATTGCTGCGTAGAGTCTGAGAATCAGAAATGAAAACTTGGGTTGCAGGTATTGAGAAAGGGAACCACAGTGTACAGACAGCCGAACGAGTTGACCAGCGGCGGTCGGTTGTGCTGCAGCTGCTGCAGCGGCAGCAGCAGCTGCAGCAACGGCGAGTCGCAGGGCGCAACAGAAAAAAACAGGCAGCAACCCGAGCTGTACTTAATCAGATTGAGTGTAATAAAAAGATAAAAAACATTTGATTAATTGATTCTTTTGGGTAGAAAAAGGAAAGCACAATAATCTAACTTCGGCTGCAGCAGCAGAAGGTTGCGGCTGCGGCTGCGGCGCGCAGGCACTACAACGGGGCTCAAATGACACCTCTTGATGTATACAGTGCAGACAGAATATAAACGAGATCTTATTCAAAATACATTGTTAATTTATACAGAAAATATAGCCCGAAAAATACGGGTGCTCGGCAGGTTGAGTGGGTATATGGGGCTGGCTGTGAGGCTGATGCTGCAGCTCAGACACCGACCCTGTGCAGGGTCGGGGGCANTGGGTATATGGGGCTGGCTGTGAGGCTGATGCTGCAGCTCAGACACCGACCCTGTGCAGGGTCGGGGGCAGTTGTTTCATTCGTGTTTATTTTTTTTTGTATAAAAGTTGTATTCGAATATGTTTTAAGAATTGTAATTTGAGTATTAAGATAAATTTATTGAATATTTTTTGGGTTTGAGCTGTACGTGTAGAGTGTGCACCTATTATGTATGCATAGAACGCGACCGTAGTATATATATAACAGCAGAGTACGCTGATCACTACAGCGGCTGTCCGCTGCAGCAGCCACACAACAGCCGAGGTCTCTCTGTGCCTTATACCGTGTATAGATGAGTGAACTTTTTTTGTTTATTATATTACTTCTTTAAGGTTAAATACAGAAATTTATGAGGATTACTTCTGTCTTTCTTCATATTCTCAAGCCGCTGCTCCTCTCATCTGTCGCTGCCGCTCCTGTGCACTGCTGAGGCCACTCAGCTACCCGCCTCTGCTGCTGCTGCTGCTGCGGTTCTTTCACCTCCCTCTGTGCTTCCTTTGCAACTATAAGCAGCACAAATAACTCTAATGACACGCACAAAAGCTCCTGCGAGGCAGACAAACGAAGAAGCCAGCGACGCACTTCCGCAGCAGTGACTGCATCAGCAGCAGCTGGAACAGCCACCGCAGCAGCAACCACAGGCCCTGGGTCCCCACAACAGAGCTCAAAGAGGCCCCCAGCGCAGCACACAGCACATGCAACGCCTGCAGGGAGAACGAACCTCCCGGTCTCACCGCTGCTGCTGTTGCTGTTGCTGTTGCTGCTGCTGGTGAAGGGTGGCCGAGCTGCTGC
>NW_013573140.1:1466-1809 GCF_000499745.2 Eimeria mitis | reverse complement strand
ACCACAACAGAGCTCAAAGAGGCCCCCAGCGCAGCACACAGCACATGCAACGCCTGCAGGGAGAACGAACTTCCCGGTCTCACCGCTGCTGCTGTTGCTGTTGCTGTTGCTGCTGCTGGTGAAGGGTGGCCGAGCTGCTGCAGCTGCACCGCGGCCTCCTCCACGCAGCCTGACTCGACTGTATCTGAAGGAGCTCGGCGCCTCTCTGCGTTGCCTTTGTAAAGCCCAGCCGCCTCATCCAGAGCAGCGGCTGCTGCTGCAGCTACAGCGGCGACACAGCAGCAGCATTCCCCCCCCGCAGCCGTAGCACCTTGCGTGCCTCCGCCGCTTCACTAGAAAATGA
>NW_013573140.1:947-1366 GCF_000499745.2 Eimeria mitis | reverse complement strand
AACACAGCAGCAGCATTCCCCCCCCGCAGCCGTAGCACCTTGCGTGCCTCTGCCGCTTCACTAGAAAATGACTGAAGATGTGGACAAACATGTCCTCAGGAAATATGACATCGTTCAGAAACTGGGAAAGGGGGTGAGTGACCTGTGCGGCTGTACCTCTTATACGTCTCGGGTGTACGTACACTCCAGCTGTACGTACACCCCATCAGCTATCCTTCTTCCGTTTTCCTCCGCGAATCGATACAGTGTGTTTTGTGTTTGTGTATATGCTGCACTTGATCTCATCTCGTCCTCTACATATTGTTTTTTGCTGGTTTCTCTTTCTCTTTCCCTTTATTATTAAATATACATATACACACACACACACACACACACACATATATATATATATATATATATATATATATATATATATATAT
>NW_013573140.1:584-847 GCF_000499745.2 Eimeria mitis | reverse complement strand
CATACGTCTCGGGTGTACGTACACTCCAGCTGTACGTACACCCCATCAGCTATCCTTCTTCCGTTTTCTTCCGGGAATCGATACAGGGTGTTTTGTGTTTTTGTATATGCTGCACTTGATCTCATCTCGTCCTCTACATATTGTTTTTTTCTGGTTTCTCTTTCTCTTTCCCTTTATTATTAAATATACATATACACACACACATACATATATATATATATATATATATATATATATATATATATATATATATATATATATAT
>NW_013573140.1:0-272 GCF_000499745.2 Eimeria mitis | reverse complement strand
TAACAGCAGCAAATTCTTTCGTATTTTGTTTCTCTCGGACTGTTTAGATCACCTAGGGATTCAGAGGTCTAGGGTTTAGGGTTTAGGGTTTAGGGTTTGGGTGATGATGGGGGGGGACAGGATGTGTGTTTTTTAGCTGTACGTACAGCCCGCGTGTATTAATTTATTTTAAAATTTAAATATTTTTTTATTTTTATTTTTATTTTTTTTTCAGAAACAGATTTGCATGCGGTCATCCGCGCTCAGATCCTCGAGGCCATCCACAAGCAGTA
>NW_013573139.1:2979-4216 GCF_000499745.2 Eimeria mitis | reverse complement strand
TATATATATATATATATATATATGTATATATATATATATATATGTAGCATCGCATCAGTGTATAAACACTATAAAAGGAGACATTTGCTGCTGCTACGCTGACGGATGCTGCTGCTGCTGCTGCAGCAATATGACGCTGCTGCTGCTGCTGCTGCTGCTGTTACTGTTGTTGCTGCTGCTCTTTCTCCATCTGCTGCTGCTGCTATACACTTGTCGCTGCTGTTCCTGCTGCATCTGCTGCTGCTTCTTGTACTATTACTGCTCTTGCTGCTGCTCCTCCTCCTCCCGCTCCTGTTGCTGCTGCTGCTGCTGCTGCTGCTGCTGCTTCTCCTCCTCCTCTCGCTCCTGCTGCTGCTGCTGCTGCTCCTTCTCGTCGCCCCGCTGCTGCTGCTGCTGCTGCTCCTCCTGCCGCTCACATTGCTGCTGCTGCTGCTGCTGCTTCTCCTCATCCCTCTCCCGCAGCAGCAGCAGCAGCAGCAGCAGCAGCAGCTGCTGCTGCTGCTGCTGCTAGTTATTCCCAGTCGCTGTTGTGTTCTGGTTCTGTCTCCGTAGCCTCTCCCCCCCCCATCGCCTGGCGGCGGGCAGCCACCTGCGCGCTGAGGGCCTCAAGCAAACCCCCCCGGGGTGCTGCTGCTGCTGCTGCTGCTGCTGCTGCTGCAGCTGCTGCAGCAGGAAACACAGAAGGAGACAGCAGCAACACACACAAAAGGAGACATGACGTGCTGCTGCTGCAGCGAGAAAAACAAAAGGAGACAGCAGCAACAAAAAAAAGGAGACAGCAGCAACACAGATAAAAGGAAACATGTCGTGCTGCTGCTGCAGCAGCAAACAAAAGGAGACAGCAGCAACACAGACAAAAGGAGACAGCAGCAACACAGACAAAAGGAGACAGCAGCAACACAGACAAAAGGAGACAAGGCGTGCATACAAGGGATAGCAGCAACATAAAAGGAGACAGATGGTGCTGCAGCAGCAACAAACAAAAGGAGACAGACAGCAGCAACAAAGAAAAGGAGACAGCAGCAACAAAGAAAAGGAGACAGCAGCAACGCAACACCCTAAAACAAAAGGAGACAGAAAAAACAAAAGGAGACAAAAGCTGCTGCTGCTGAGGAGACAGAGAAAAGGAGACAGAAAAAAAAACAGAGACAGAGACAAAGATAGAGAGACAGAGAGAGAGACAAAGACACAAACATAAAGCAGCAGCAGCAGCAGCAGCAGCAGCAGCAGCAGCAGC
>NW_013573139.1:2639-2928 GCF_000499745.2 Eimeria mitis | reverse complement strand
AAAAAAAAAAAAAAAACAAAAAAGGAGACAGAAAAGGAGTGTGGGGTGTACGCTGTCTCCTTTTTGTCTCTTCTGTCTCCGTTTCTTTTTCTTTTTCTTTTTTTTCTTTTTTTTGTTTTATTTTTTCTTTTGCTGCTTTCAGTGCCTCTGCTGTTATTGTCAGCGGCTCTCCTCCTGCTGTCTCCTTCTCTGTCTCCTTTTTTGTCTCTTTCTCTCTTTCTTTCTCTCTTTCTTTTTCTCTTTCTTTTTCTCTTTCTCTTTCTGTCTCCTTTATAACGGAGACAGCAGC
>NW_013573139.1:0-2477 GCF_000499745.2 Eimeria mitis | reverse complement strand
GGCGGGGGCGGGGGGGGCGGGGGCGGGGGTGGTTCTGGTGGTGGGGTTGTTGTATTTTTTTTTGTTTTTTTTGTTTTTATTTTTTTTAGTTTTAGTTTTAGTGATTTCTTCTTTTTCTTTTCTTCTGGGAGAGGGGGAGGAGGAGGAGGCTCTGCTGCTGCTGCTGCTGCTGCTGCTGCTGCTGCTGCTGCAGCAGCAGGAGGCGCGGGCCCCTGCTGCTGTCTGTTTGGTTTTGTGTGTTGCGGGGGTGGGGGGGGCGGTATAGGTGAAGCAGGAGAAAGCTGCTGCTCTCTGTCTTCTGCTGCTGCTGCTGCTGCTGCTGCTGCTGTTGCTTCTGGAGGAGGAGGAGGGGGCCAAGACATATCATCATCACTGTCTCCTGCTGCTGCTGCTGCTGCTGGTGGTGGTTGCTGCTTGTTGTCTCCTTCTGCTGCTAGCACCTCAGCAGGAGGAGGAGGGAAGGAAGGATCAATGCCGACGGAGACACCGGGGGGCAGCAGCAGCGCCTTTACTTTCTGCTTCAAGCTCCGCTTCTTGCTGCTGCTGCTGCTGTTGCTGCTGCTGCTGCTGCTGCTGCTGCTGCTGCTGCGTTTTTTGCTGCTGCTTCTTCTGCGTTTCCTGCTGCTTCTTCTGCGTTTCGTGCTGCTGCTACTGCTGCTGCTCTCAGTGTCGCTGCTGTCGCTGCTGTCGCTTATGCTGCTACCACTACTACTACTACTACTGCTGCTGCTGCTGCTGCTGCTGCTGCTGCTGCTGCTGCTGCTGCTGCTGCTGCTGCTGCTGCTGGTGCTGGTGTGTGTGTCTGTGTGCTGCTGTGTTGCTGCAGTTTGTTTTGTTTGTTTAGGTAAATAAAAGACAGCCTCCTGCACCTCTCCTAGCATCGCTTCTGCTGTTTCATCGTCAGGGTTTATCCCCCCCGGTTTTATATTTTTTTTTTTTGCTGCTGTCTTTGCTGCTGCTGCTGCTGCTGCTGCTGTTGCTTTTGCTGCTGCTTTCTTTAACTTACCTCTTATTCTCTTCCTTTTTTTTTTCTTCTTCGGTGGGCCTGATGTCTCATCATCGTTGCTGCTGCTGCTGTTGCTGCTGCTGCTGCTGCTGCTGCTGCTGCTGCTGCGTCTGCTCCTCTTCCTTGTGCTGCTGCTGCTGCTGCTGTCTCCTCCCGCTTGTATGGAGCCAGCAGCAGGAGAGAGAGAAACAACACGAAGAGCAACAGAAAGAGAAGGAGACAGAGAAAGGAGACAGACAGCAGCAAGAGCTGCCGATACACCCCACCAGGTGTATAGGCACCTCATTCTGCTGTTCAATACATAGCATAAAAAGGAGACAACTGTCTCCTTTTATAAATAAAATAAATAAATAAATAAATAAATAAATAAATAAATAAATAAATAAATAAATAATAAATAAGGAGAGATATAAACACAAAAAAACAATATACAGACAAACAAATGCTGAGGAAGGGCTCCTCTTACTGCTGCTGCTGCTGCTGCTGCTGTTGCTGCTGCTGCTGCTGCTGATGCACCGTTGCTGCTGCTGTTTTTGCTGCAGTAGTGCTGCTGCTGCTGCTCCTGGTGCTGCTTCTGTTGTACTCTTGTTGCTGCTGCCCTGCTGCTGTGCAGCAGCTGCTGCTGCTGCTGCTGCTGCTGCTGCTGCTCTACAGCTGCTGTTTGTACTTCTGCTGCTGCTGCTGCTGCACCGCCGTTGCTGCTGCTGTTGTTGTTGTTGTTGTTGCTGCTGCTGCTGTTGCTGCTGTTGCTGCTGCTGCTGCTGCTGGTCGTCGGCAGCGCTTCTGTCTTCTGTCTCCTTCTGTCTCCTCCTTGAGGCTAAATATATATGTTTATTGCCCTGGTGTATAAAATATATAAAATAAATTATATTATATTATTTTTTATTTTATTTTATTTTATTTTATTTTATTTTATTTTATTTTATTTTATTTTATATTGTTGATATTAATACGGGAGAGGAGACAGATGGTGAGTGCTGCTGTCTGCTGCTGCAGCAGCATCGGCTGTCTTCTTGTTGCTGCTGCTGTGTTGCTGCAGCAGCAGCAGCAGCAACAAAAACGTTTATTTTTTGTATATAATTATATTTATTTAACTCTAATAAATAAAAAATATATATATTTTAAAAAAAGAAAAGAAAGAAAAAAAAACAAAAAAAAAAGGAGACAGAGCCAATGGTCTATAGTTGAGGTGCCTATACACCTCAACTGTCTCTGCTGCAGCAGCAGCAGCAGCAGCAGCAGCAGCAGCAGCAGCAGCAGCAGCA
Source organism: Eimeria mitis (assembly GCF_000499745.2). NCBI lineage: Eukaryota > Apicomplexa > Conoidasida > Eucoccidiorida > Eimeriidae > Eimeria > Eimeria mitis. The sequence continues at coordinate 206 of NW_013573139.1, read as the reverse complement.
GCAGCAGCAGCAGTAATAGAAGCAGCGCTTTGCTGCTGCTGCAGTTTTTCTCTGTATTTATATTTATATTTACAATAAAAAATATTTATATAATTAAAAATAAATAAAAAGATAAAACAAAAACAAAAGAGACAAAGCTGGTCTTCCTTTCTCTCTCTGCTGCTCTCACACACACACACACACACACATATATATATATATATATA
>NW_013573138.1:3007-4217 GCF_000499745.2 Eimeria mitis | reverse complement strand
CACAAGCGCATACTACAACGCCGAATCATCCCGCCCCAGTACATACCGAAGAAGAGTATGGTCAAGGCAAGACCAGCTTCCGAACCTTCTCATACAGCCACCCCATGAATCTAAACGCATGACACACGCATCCGTGTTTGCCATTGTGTTTGCCATTAAGCAGCTTCAAACTTCACAGTACCATGCCTGCGTAGACCAAACGTGTTTGTTGTTGAGGGAGTACTTTCTGAGAAAAGCAGCGATCCATTGTAACGCCAGAGAAGGCTAAACCAGTCGCCGTTTTCTTGTTGCGCAATAGCTACAAAGTGCGCTGCGGGGTGCTCGCTATTTTCTACAGGCCCCGCTCCTCTCCTACGCAGGCTAACATCCATCATAACTAAGCAGCCCGATAGGCGATCATGCTACGCGTTTGACACAAAGCGTTGCTTAGTCGCTGTTGCCTCCTAACGCCGGGCGAGCTGCACATACACTCCCACTAATTCACTTAGCTCGGTTCTCGCGTCATGCTCTGCCTGGCGCGCGCATATTGCAACGCCAAAGCATTCCGCCCCCGTAAACACCGGAACACGAGCACGGTAAACGCAAAACGAGCTACCAGTCCTAACACCGCACCTCCACGAATCTGCATGCGAGCACGCACGCGCCCAGGCTCGCAGCCAAACCCTTGGAAAACTAACAGAGCCAACCCCGGGGTGAACAGCTGAAGTTGTCCGTGAGAGCTTCCTTCGGGGTGAATCGGAAGTGTGTGTTTGGGAGCAGGCTTTGTAATTCTACGGCAGTAGGTGCGCTCACGTGACCTGCATAACCCGACGGGGCTAACACATGCAACTGCCGTATCTCTTCCCATACTATTGCACGTAGTGCCCATAACCGCGTCGGGAAGGCGAACGTGTTTACCGTACTGCAGACGCCCGATACACAGTTGTACTTGCTGGACGCTTCGCAGCTGTGCAATCTAGGTTAGTTACTCTGTGGATACTTGCTGGCAAAACGAAGGCGCGGTCCCACCTCCAGGTACAGCTTCGCCACACCGCGGCCGTAGACGCACGCGCACGCAGTGAATAATTCCACGATGCCAACACATGCAAATCCAACAGCTGTCTGCCAAATACTGCACACACACATATAGGCAGAAGCAGCTAAAGTCATATCAGGCACGCTTACTCGTTCCAAGGCATCACGTACCAAAGTACAACGTGTTTATCAGATC
>NW_013573138.1:0-2707 GCF_000499745.2 Eimeria mitis | reverse complement strand
ACGCCTATAGGCTGACCCAGCTGAATTTATATGAGGCGCCTAAAGCCGGTGCAAGCAGCTATATGCCAACGAATAGCCTATTTGACACGTAGCCTCGCACCTCCCGCCTGCCAACCTCATCCAGCTCCAATCGTGCGCACTTCATCCGTGCCTACCCGCTTACTGGCGGATGCGTAGAAGCGTGCATACCTGCACCGAGAAGATGAACTTGTATGCCTTGCTGCATACTCGCTATATGCAGCTTTTGTCGTTGCACAATTCGCATCTTCCCAACCGTGGCTAGTCATTCCATGCATTCGTCCTGGTTATAGAGCGGGCCGTCGCGACTTCACGCAATTCTGGTATACATGCTTGCACACAAACTGCCTAAACCCACAATCCTCACGCATGCAACCCCCCGAGCCGTCCGCCAAGTACTGACAATTCGCCTAGGCAAACGCAGCTTAGCTCAGATACGGCAAGCTTACCACGCACGCGAGCCGCCAGGATTTTGCAAAACGGTTCTACTGGCTCTGCAGAGCGTCCGTGCCCAATAGCGTACTGTTGGAAGGTTAGCAACAGACGGAAATGCTCAAGACGTGCTTGAACAACACGTGCGTGTATGCTTAAGGCCTCCGATCTGCCTCTGTCTACTATATTGCAGTCCAATCGACGCTCTGCTATCGGGCAACAAACTCGGTCGAAAGTAAAGCAGCGACAGATGCGTAAGTTGCACCTACTCCAAAAGCAAAACAGCCAAGAATATCGCACCAAACCAGAACGCCTCACGTGCACTTTGTCTCCTGTTTTTATCTCTTTACCCGATAGGTACACAATGTATCACAGGTAACGCATGTCGTGCAATCGCCAAGTCGGTCGGCCGCTTCACGCCTTCCGCCGTTCCCGGGAGCCGCCGAACCTGTATACAGGCAGAACTGTAGAGGTATGTATAACAACTGCCAGGAGGCTGAACATGTTTGGCGTGCTTCCAGCATGCTACAAACAGTTCTAGCTGCTCCAATTCACTGACAGCCACATCCTTTTACTCGCCGGAGAAGTGCAGCAGCGCTCAAGACGGACCCGCGTTATTGAACTTATTCCCTACGGTTCCCTGCCTCGGCCCCGCATGGCTACACCAACGCATCAGCAGCACACCCATGCTACCCCATACCATCGCGAAGCGTAAGCCGACCAATTTCCAGTCGCCCTTACAACGCGCGCATGTCCAGAAAAAGTAATACTTTTTAATACTTTGCTTTTCAGCGTACATCCTCCTGGGTCAACGGAGCAACAGTCAAGGTGACCCCGTCGTTTGTGAAAAAGTCTATCGGCCTATCTCTGCCGCGCCAGAGTATGTCTGCGGAAATTGACCGCTGCAGCCGTTCAACAAAACCTAAACGTCGAGAAACGGGATGCCCGTTATGAACTGTCTTGAAACTGCGCAGTAATGCCGTTGTGAGCCCACAGATGCGAGCGTGCAAACCCGAATTTCCGTGCAGGGCAGAAAAGAACAATTTGAGTGAGTAAGCTCCTCCTGTTGGAAGAACTCAAGACGAAGTTCGACAGTGGGCTGCCTACGCTTCGCCTGTTTAGAGAACTCCTGACAAACTTGGAAACTGAACACGCAACCCGGTGCATCTAAAAGTGGCTTCCAGTGTCACTTGGTGTCACTTACGCCTGTACCGTGAGCTACGAAATTTAAGACTTCCAAATGTCTCAATTCACAGCCAAATCCAACAAGACCCTTAGAAACCGAAGGCACCTCGTTCAGCAAAAGGAAACCAATTCCATGATCGATAGAAAATCAAGAAAACATTTCAGGTGCGTGGCGGAGGCTGACTTGTCGGGAGGGTGGATGTCGTCCAAGTCAGTTCAGAAACCCTCACAAACCCTCAGCTTCAATGAGACAAAAGCATTCCGCAATTTGAACTCTGAATTACACGAAAGGGATCGCGTATTATAGTGCCAATAAAGATGCAGGCAACTGAGAATTAATCCAACTACCACAAGAAGTACAACCAACCCCCCATACACAGCCGTGTTCAGGAGTACTGACATCACAATACAACGTCTGTTCCTGTGAGCCTATTTGCGCCAAAGCGTGCATCGGGATGCGTCGGCAACACTTCTATTCGTTTACCAAATGGAGCAACCGAACGGTACTGTGATTCACCCCATGAATACAACCCACTCCCTATTCAGACAATGCATGCGGCTCCTCAAGGCCCCTCTGGTGAATCAGGCTCAACAGTGTTAGAATTCTCCTGTACCCTTAACGCCTTGGCATAATAATAGATCCTGTGTTCCCTTCCAACGTCTCGGTTACACGCTAACCCCCAAACATATGCAAACACCATGTGGGTCTAGACTGTCCTCGTCTAGGCGCGTCCGTGACATATATACCCTGCACGTGTTGCGAAAAACCTACGTGACAGGAGCTTGAATATCCTTCCGCAAGCCTCCGCGCATTCATTCTAGGGCTTGTCAACTTCCTTTCGGATTGAACGGCCCTGAAGCATTGAAGGACAAGAAACACAGTCGCAACTGTGGCAATCAGGGCGACAAGAGTCAAGATAGGCGAAGTCCTGCGTTCCCGGTGAGCGCGGATGTCATTGTTTGGGAAGGTGAGCTCCGCGTCGGGAACAGTGGGGGGCGATGCTTCTGCACTGCCGGTCACCTCTGTCTGGAGACCAGAAGCACCAGAAGAAAGTGGTGTAAACAGATCCAT
>NW_013573137.1:3621-4218 GCF_000499745.2 Eimeria mitis | reverse complement strand
AAAAAAAAAAAAAAAAAAAAAAAAAAAAAAAAAAAAAAAAAAAAAAAAAAAAAAAAAAAAAAAAAACATTGTTTGTTGTTATACTGTGGTGTTTGTTTCTTCGTTTGTCTCTTCTCTTCTTTTTTTGTTTTTTCTCGATCTATACAGCTGACCCCCCACCGCCACCACAATAGTAATTAACATGCTAAACAAACAAAACAACAGCAGCAGCAGCAGCAGCAGCAGCAACAAGAGCAGCAACAAGAGCAGCAGCAGCAGCAGCAGCAGCAGCAACAGCAGAACAATAAATATAATAAGGCGACGCTACTATTAATATTTTTCTATATAACAAGAAAGAAACAAAACAAACAAAAATAAAGAATAAAACAAAACTAACAAAGGCAGAACGAAACAAAACAAAAACAAACAAAACAAAAAAAAACAAAAAATACAAAAAATATATAAATAAAGTAAACAAAAACAAAAACAAAACAAACAAAAACAAAAAAAATATAAACAAAGTAAACAAAACAAAACAAACAAAACCAAAAAAACAAAAACGACGCAAAAACCAAAACAAACCAAAACCCTAAATAAAAACAATAAAAACAAATAAAT
>NW_013573137.1:1870-3602 GCF_000499745.2 Eimeria mitis | reverse complement strand
AAAAAAAAAAAAAAAAAAAAAAAAAAAAAAAAAAAAAAAAAAAAAAAAAAAAAAAAAAAAAACCTACATAGGTAGCCTGAGTTGGCCCCAGGACTCTTCCGCAAAATTTTGGGGTTCGGCGTCGATCGCCTCAAATAGCAACACACGGGAGCTGCCTATACACCCCAAAAATATATAAAAAAATATAAATATTAGTATAAATATTTGTATTTATATAATATAAATATTAAAATAAATATAAATATTAATATAAATATTTATATAAATATTAATATAAGTACAAATATGGCGTCGATCGCCACAAATAGCAACACACGGGAGCTGCCTATACACCCCAAAAATATATAAAAAAATATAAATAAATAAATAAATATATACATATATTTATCTATAAATATAAATATATTATAAATATAAATGTAAATATTAATATAAATATTCATATAAGTACAAATATGGCGTCGATCGCCTCAAATAGCAACACACGGGAGCTGCCTATACACCCCAAATTATATATAAAAATATGCATATTTATATTAATATTTATATTAATATTTGCATTTATACTAATATTTATATTCATAATAACATTTATATTTACATTTATATTCATATAGTTACAAATAGGGCGTCGATCGCCCCAAATAGCAACACACGGGAGCTGCCTATACACCCCAAATTATATAAATATAAATATGAATAAGAATATTAAATAAAAATATACATATAAATAAAAATATAAATAAACATATTAAATAAAAATAAAAAAATAATTTTAATTATACCTTCAACAGAAAAAGCCAAAATTGTGGTGTCGCCGGTGCGCCGCAGCAATGCAAACGAACGGACCTGCACCAGCAGCAGCAGCAGCAGCAGCAGCAGCAGCAGGAGCAGCAGCAGCAGCAAATGCATGCATGCAGCAACAGTAGCAGCAGCAGAAGCAGCAGCAGTAAGCCGAGCAGAAGCAGCAGCAGCAGCAGCAATGCAGCAGCAGCAGCAAATGCAGCAGCAGCAGCAGCAGCAGCAGCAGCAAATACAGCTGCAGCATCAAATCCACGTGTAACTAATCAATAAGAAAACAAAACAAAATAAAAAAAATAAAATAAAATAAAAAAAATAAAAAATATAAAAAAAATAAAATAAAGACAAAACTCACATCCCTATCAAGAGGAAGAAAATGAAGAAGCGCCTCCGCACGATCTGCTGCTGCAACACTAAACATAAATAAACCCCTCTGCAGCAGCAGCAGCAGCAGCAGCAGCAGCAGCAGCAGCAGCAGCAGCAGTAGCAGCAGCAACAGCAGCAGCAGCAACAGCAGCAGCAGCAACAGCAGCAGCAACAGGAGTGAAGAGAAGTAATGTAATCGGTAGATGAGGTCGCAAGAAAACAACCAAAACACCGAGCAGCAGCAGCAGCAGCAGCAGCAGCAGCAGCAGCAACAGCAGAAACAGCAGCAGCAGCAACGGAAGCAACAGCAATAGCAGCAGCAACAGCAGCCCAAGCATTTATTATTCTTTGTCTTTTTTTCTGTTTCTCTCTTCTGTCTTTGTATTCACCTGTAATGGACCCTTTGCTGCTGCAGCTGCTGCTGCAGCAGGAGCAGCAGCAGCAGGAGCAGGAGCAGCAGCAGCAGCAGCAGCAGGATTGCTGCTAGGTAGAGGGACCGCCAGCAGCTTCTCTTTTGCGAATAACAGCCGCAGGGGGCCCCCATAAACAACAGGAAATTTATATA
>NW_013573137.1:1687-1845 GCF_000499745.2 Eimeria mitis | reverse complement strand
GCAGCAGCAGCAGCAGCAGCAGCAGCAGCAGCAGCAGCAGCAACAGCAGCAGCAGCAACAGCAGCAGCAATAGCAGCAGCAACAGCAGCAACAGCAACAGCAGCAGCAGCAGCAACAGCAAAAGCAGCAGGAGCAGTATATGCAGAAGATAAAGAAAT
>NW_013573136.1:3819-4758 GCF_000499745.2 Eimeria mitis | reverse complement strand
AGCACTAGCAGCAGCAGCAGCAACAGCAGCACCACCCCAACCACCCCAACAACCACCACCACCACCACCACCAGCACCGGCAGCACCAGCAGCAGCAGCAGCAGCAGCAGCAGCAGCAGCAGCAGCAGGAGTGTTGTGGGGTATGTGGGGGGTCGTTGGGGATCGATGGGATCGTGCGATCCCAGCGGCTTTGAAGCCGATCCCGTTCCCTTTCACTTTGCTGAGTTTATTAGGACTTCTCTTCTCTTTATCATCAGGGTACCCACGCATGCACTGCCGCTGCACTGGCAGCAGCAGCAGCAGCAGCAGCAGCAGCAGCAGCAGCAGCAGCAGCAGAAGGAGGAGGAGGAGAAGCAGCAGCGGGAACAGGAACTGGAAAAAGGGAAAACGGAGACGCCACAGGAGCAGCAGCAATTGCAGCAGCAGCAGATGCAGCAGCAGCAACTGCAGCAGCAGCAACTGCAGCAGCAGCAGCAGCAGCAGCAAATGCAGCAGCAGCAAATGCAGCAGCTAGAGAAAACAGAACAATACAAAGAACAGAAAGGGCTAGTCAAGCAACAGCAAGACGACCCACAACTGCAACAGCAGCAGCAGCAGCAACAGCAGCAACAGGTGCAGCAACAGCAACAGCAGCAACAGCAGCAGCAGCAGCAGCAGCAGCAGCAGTTTCGTGGAGGTAAAGGGCTGGGCGCTCTGTGGGAAGAGGCTTTGGCCTGGCTGCCTCGTCAGGCACCAGCAGCAGCAGCAGCAGCAGCAGCACCTGCTGCTGCAGCAGCAGCAGCAGCAGCAGCAGACGCGCAGCAAACGACTGGTCTAGGAAGCAGCAGCAGCAGCTTTGTGGAGAATCCAATGCAGACATTTTTGGTTGTTGTGGGCTGCGGCATCTCCCTTGAACATGACTGCAGCAGCAGCAGCAGCAGCAGCAGCAGCAGCAGCAGG
>NW_013573136.1:3316-3719 GCF_000499745.2 Eimeria mitis | reverse complement strand
TTGTGGGCTGCGGCATCTCCCTTGAACATGACTGCAGCAGCAGCAGCAGCAGCAGCAGCAGCAGCAGCAGCAGCAGCAGCAGCAGCAGCAGCAATGGCAGCAACGGCAGCAGCAGCAGCTGCTGCAGCAGCGGAAGCAGCAGCGTGAGGATTGAATGCTTGGACTCTCTGCGAGGCATTTGGAGGGTCGATACGAAGTGTGGTGAGTCTATATAGAGGTTTAGGGTTTAGGGTTTAGGGTTTAGGGTTTAGGGTTTAGGGTTTAGTGGGGGTTCAGGATAAGGGTATCTCCTGCGACTGGGGTTTGGGGGTATTAGGGTTTAGGGTTTAGGGTTTAGGGTTTGTGGTGAGCGGTTTACTTTAGGCTCAGCATTCAGGATTAAGTTTAGGGTTTAGGGTTTAGA
>NW_013573136.1:2195-2268 GCF_000499745.2 Eimeria mitis | reverse complement strand
TTCTTTATATAAACTTCACGGGGCTGCTGCTCTGGGGGACTTGGATCAGGTGCATGCATCGCTGCAGCAGCAG
>NW_013573136.1:1157-1392 GCF_000499745.2 Eimeria mitis | reverse complement strand
GCTGCAGCAGGTGCTTCTTTAGAAGCATCTACAGGCAGCAGCGGCAGCAACAGCAGCGGCAGCAGCAGCGTCGAGCGGCGCTATCCGCTGCGACGTTCTCGCCAGGCTGCTGCTGCTGCTGCTGCTGCTGCTGCTGCTGCCGGGATCAAGAGGAGGAAACGCAGCAGCAGCAACAGCAGCAGCAGCAACAGCAGCAGCAGCAGCAGCAGCAGCAGAGAGCAGCAAAAACTTCGAC
>NW_013573136.1:0-394 GCF_000499745.2 Eimeria mitis | reverse complement strand
CAGCAGCAGCAGCAGCAGCAGCAGCAGCAGCAGCAGCAGCAGCAGCAGGAGCAGGGGGAGATGTCACTCTCAGAAAGGGTGGGTAAAGCGGCGCGGCTGCTGCTGCAGCAGTTGTACAGTCTTCGCTGCAGCAGCTGCAGCAGCAGCTGCAGCAGCAGCTGCAGCAACGGCTGCAGCAGCAGCAGCAACAGCAGCAGCAGCAGCAGCAGCGTGCTGGCTGGTGCTGTATGCTGGGAATCTCTGCGGTGTTTGCCTGTCTGGGTGTTAATGTATTTGGTCGATTTGTTTGAATGTTTGTAAACCATATACACACTCAGCTGTATCTGCATGCATGCATTCAAGATACATCTCCCTCGGGTGTATGCATGCATGCATGCATGCATGCGTGTAGATA
>NW_013573135.1:4081-4849 GCF_000499745.2 Eimeria mitis | reverse complement strand
AAAAAAAAAAAAAAATAAATAAAAAAAAATAAAAAAGTATAAATATGTGTTATTGTTTGTGTGTATACAGGCCGAGTATTCCCGGGTGTATGCATCCGTTTGGTGTCTTTGTTTTTTTATTTTAATTATTTGCGTGTCTTTGACTTACCGGAGATGCAGACAGCCCCACTAGATAAATTATATATAACTGTGGCTCACCTCGCTAAGAGAATAAACGCAATAGCCAGGGCCTCGCATGCATCTGCTGCTGCAGCAGAAGGGACTGCAGCAGCAGCAGCAGCTGCTGCTGCTGCTGCTGCAACAGCAGCAGCAAATGCTGCAGAACGAGACAACGATGATCCCGCCACTATACAAGGTCTATATACACCCCAAATACACATTAAATAAATAAAATAAATAAATAAAATAAAATAAATAAATAAATAAATAAAATAAATAAAAAAGTAAATGGATTAATTAATTAATTTATTTATTCTGTAGCAGCATATCTGTAGTTTCCTGCTGCAGCACAGTATTGCTCTTTCTGTTGCTGCTGCTGCATTTGCTGCTGCTGCATTCGCTGCAGCTCCTGCTGCTGCTGCTGCTGCTGCTGCATTTGTTGCTGCTCCTGCTGCACTTGTTGCTGCTCCTGCTTCATTTGTTGCATTTGCTGCTGCTGCTGCTGCTGCTGCTGCTGCTGCTGCTGCTGCTGCTGCTGCTGCTGCTGCTGTGCAGAGTGCATGCGGGCAGGTTCGTTGACCCCGTCTCAGCTTCTCCTCCTCACTGTGC
>NW_013573135.1:3334-3631 GCF_000499745.2 Eimeria mitis | reverse complement strand
AGCCTCCCCCCGTCTCTGCTCTTGCTGCAGCACAGGTAAAATTCTGCTGCTGCTGCTGCTGCTGCTGCTGTTGCTGCTGTTGCTGTTGCTGTTGTTGCTGTTAGTATTGCTGCTGCAGGTGATGCTTGGTGCTGCTGCTGCTGCTGCCTTTCTTGGTGTCGCTCCCACCCCGCCTATTGCTGCTGCTGTTGCTGCTGTTGCTGCTTTGCTGCTGCTATTGTTGCTGCTGCTATTGTTGCTGCTGCTGTTGCTGCTGTTGCTGCAGTTGCTGTTATTGCTGCTGCAATTGAGGCTTTA
>NW_013573135.1:3064-3234 GCF_000499745.2 Eimeria mitis | reverse complement strand
GCTGTTGCTGCTTTGCTGCTGCTATTGTTGCTGCTGCTATTGTTGCTGCTGCTGTTGCTGCTGTTGCTGCCGTTGCTGCTATTGCTGCTGCAATTGATGCATAACCCCAAACCAGCAGCAAGAAGAGCAGTTTTTTGTATGCCGAGGGTTTCACGTTTCAGATTCTAACA
>NW_013573135.1:2867-2964 GCF_000499745.2 Eimeria mitis | reverse complement strand
AGCCTCCCCCCGTCTCTGCTCTTGCTGCAGCACAGGTAAAATTCTGCTGCTGCTGCTGCTGCTGCTGCTGCTGCTGTTGCTGTTGTTGCTGTTGGTT
>NW_013573135.1:2613-2723 GCF_000499745.2 Eimeria mitis | reverse complement strand
GTTTAGGGTTTAGGGTTTAGGGTTTAGGGTTTAGGGTTTAGGGTTTAGGGTTTGTGGTTTAGGCTGGGTTAAGAGAACAGGGGGCCCTGGATGCTAGCGGAGAAATAACC
>NW_013573135.1:816-1435 GCF_000499745.2 Eimeria mitis | reverse complement strand
GTTAATATTTCTCGGAATCCAGTTTGGTTGTGTGTTGGATGGCTTGGTGCTAGCTAGCTGTCTAGCTAGCGGTGATATATAAAAATAAATAAAAAAATAAAAATAAATAAAATAAATAAAATAAATAAAATAAATAAATAAAATAAACAACCAAACAAATATATATATATATTTGTGTGTGTATATAGGTTAATATTTCTCGGAATCCAGTTTGGTTGTGTGTTGGATGGCTTGGTGCTAGCTAGCTGTCTAGCTAGCTGTGATATATAAAAATAAATAAAATAAATAAATAAAATAAATAAATAAAATAAATAAAATAAATAAACAACCAAACAAATATACGTATGTTTCTCTTTGTGTTTAGGTTAATATTTCTCGGAATCCAGTTTGGTTGTGTGTTGGATGGCTTGGTGCCAGCTAGCTGTCTAGCTAGCTGTAATATATAATACATAAAAATAAAAAAAAAAACTAAATAAATAAAATAAATAAATAAAATAAATAAAATAAATAAAATAAATAAATAAACAAATATATATATATATATATATATATATGTATATTTCTCTGTCTGTTTAGGTTAATATTTCTCGGAATACAGTTTGGTTGTGTGTTGGATGGC
>NW_013573135.1:0-716 GCF_000499745.2 Eimeria mitis | reverse complement strand
CTCGGAATCCAGTTTGGTTGTGTGTTGGATGGCTTGGTGCTAGCTAGCTGTTTAGCTAGCTGTGATATATAATACATAAAAATAAATAAAAAAATAAAACTAAATAAAATAAATAAATAAAATAAACAAACAACCATATATATATATATATATTTGTGTGTGTATTTAGGTTAATATTTCTCGGAATCCAGTTTGGTTGTGTTCTGGATGGCTTGGTGCTAGCTAGCTGTTTAGCTAGCTGTGATATATTTGCTTTTCCTTCTTTAATGTTATTACAAAGACACACAAAAACATCAGCAGGATTAGAAGCAGCTATGCAGCTGCAGCAGCAACTCAAATCCAGGGCACTCTTCGATGCTGGCCACTTCTCTGAACCTATTATGCTCAGGTATTTATTTATATTTTATTTTATTTTATTTATATTTGTTTAGTTTTTTATTTCCTATATTTTTATGTATTATATGTATATATTTATTTATTTATTTATTTATTTATTTATTCATTTGTCTATATGATAGAGTCCAGGGCCCTCTTCGATGCTGGCCACTTCTCTGAACCTATTATGCTCAGGTATTTATCTGTTTATTTTATTTATTTATTTATTTATTTATTTTTATATATTTATGTTTGTTTAGTTTTTTATTTCCTATATTTTTATGTATTATATGTATATATTTATTTATTTATTTATTTATATAAGCAGCAACTCAAATCCA
>NW_013573134.1:811-3496 GCF_000499745.2 Eimeria mitis | reverse complement strand
GCAGCAGCTGCTGCTGATGATAGAAATGCTGACACTGCATTGGATGATTCAGCATCTGCTGCTGCTGCTGCTTCTGCAGCTGCTGCTGCTGCTGCTGCTGCTCCTCAAGCGGCAGCTGGGAGAATTCCTGCAGCAGTGCCTGCTGCTGCTGCTGATGCTGCTGCTGCTGCAGCAGCATCTGCTGCGCTTCCTGCGGATCCATCTCCTGCAGCAGCTGCTGCTGCTGCCGCCACAGCAGCTGCGCCTGTTGCGGGGTCATTGCCTGCTGCTGCTGCTGCTGCTGCAGCAGCAGCTGGTGCTGCAGCTGTAGCTGCTGCTGCTGCTGCAGCAGCTGCTGCTGCACAGAAAAGTTAAACTTCTGCGGGTCTTCTTCAGGGGGGGGCGTTTGCTGCAGCAGATGCTGCTGCTGCTGCTGCTGCTGCTGCTGCTGCTGCTCCGAGTTAGATAGCCGCCGCACCAGCTCGTCGTATTGCTGCAGCTGCTGCTGATAATATTCGTAAGACAAATGCTGCTGCTGCTGCTGCTGCTGTTGCTGCTGCTGCTGCTGCAGCTCGAGCAGTTCTAGCTGAGAGGGCATATGCTGCTGGTCATGCTGCAGATGATGCTGCTGCTGCAGCAGCAGCTGGTGCTGCTGTTGCTGCTGCAGCAGCTGCTGCAGCTCAGTTTCACTTTTGCTGCTGTCTCCATCACACGTAGAAACAGTGCCGTTGTGCCAGTTGAGTTGCTGCTGCTGCTGCTGTTGCTGCTGCTGCTGCTGCTGCTGCTGCTCGTGGAGTTGCTGCTGCTCGAGCTGCTGTTGCTGGAGTTGCTGCTGCTGCAGCTGTTCTTGTTCCTGCTGCTGCTGCTCTTGCTGCTGCTGCATGTGGTCGGGGTGTTGCTGCTGCTCATGCGCATGCAGCTGCTGCTGCAGCAGCAGCAAACTGTCTCCGTGCTGCAGCAGATGCCTCCTTTTGTGAGACCTTCTCCTTCTCCCTGTACCCCATAGCATGCGTTGCTGCTGCAGCTGCTGCAGCTGCTGCAGCGGCTGGTGATGCAGCAGCAGCTGCTCCTCCTCTTGTCGAAGCAGACGCTGGCGTTCCTGCAGCTGTTGCTGCTGCTGTTCTTGCTGCAGCAGCAGCTGCTGCTGCTGCTGCTGCTCCTGCTGCTGCTGCTCCTCCTCCTCTTGCTGCTGCTCCGCTTCATCTTGGGTCTCCTGGGGTACAATGTGAGATAGCAGCAGCAAGGGTTGGTGCTGCTGCTGCTGCTGCTGCTGCAGTGCCTGTTGCATGCGCGGGGCCTGCCGCACTTGCCAGTCGGGTTCTTGCTGCTGCTGCTGCTGCTGCTTCTGATGCTTCTGCAGCAGCAGCAGCTGGTTGCTGTCTGCACAAGGAGCAAACACATCCGGCCAGCGTTTATTTGAGTTTGCTGCTGCTGCTGCTGCTGCTGCAGGACCAACTGTTGCTGCTGCTGCTGCTTCTATTGTAGCGGATGCAATCGCTACAGCAGCGCATGCATCCATATCTCCAGGCATCCTCATGTTCGACCTGCTGCTGCTGCTGCTGCTGCTGCTGCTGCTGCTGCTGCTGCTACTGCTGCTGCTGCTGCTGCTGCTGCNCTGCTGCTGCTGCTGCTGCTGCTGCTGCTGCTGCTGCTACTGCTGCTGCTGCTGCTGCTGCTGCTGCTGCAGCTGGTTGTGATTGTGGTGCTGCTGCTGGTGCTGTTCGTACTGCTGCTGCTGCTGCTGCTGCTGCTGTTTGGTTCGCCAGAATTAAAAGGGGAATGCGATACTTTGACAGAGACAAAAAGAGGATATTGCTGATGCACTAAGTTTACTGCTGATGCTGCTGCTGCTGCTGCTGCTGCTGCTGCTGCTGCAAGTCTTACCTTATGCTGCTGTCGCTCCTGCTGCTGCAGCAACTGTAAGCTCGCAGCTGCAGCAACTCTTTTTATTTTCTTTTTGTAGAGCTGGGGCGATCAAAGGGGGAGAAAAGGCGGAGAAAAAGACAAAAAGAACAACCAGCTGCAGCTCACGAGGTGTACATACACCTCAATGTAACCGTTTTTCTGTATTCTTCTCTTGCATGACGAGAGAGAAAGTAAAGGAAAATAACAACAGCAACAAAAAAGAAGTAAAAAGAAAAGAGAAATAAGAATAAAAAAGAGAAGATGATGAAGAACAAGCAACAAAACCACAAAAAAAACAAAAAAAAAAAAAGCTGCAAAATATCTATGGGCGTGGTGTTTCGGGGTAAACTTCTGCTGGAATTTTCATAAATTCGATAAATATTTTAATATTAATTTAATAAAAAGAAGAAATATAAAAAAAAAAACAAAAAAACAGCTAGCGAGTGTTGTATGGTGCTGATGGTTTATAAGAGGGGTGACCTTGTCGTCGGCGGCTATAGAAAGGAAATGCAGCTTTTTTATTGAATTGAATCAAAAAGGCAAACTAAATATTAATTTTAAATTGTTTTAATGTAAATATATCACAAAAAATACAGAAAAAAAAGAGAAAAAACAGACAAACAAAGAGTGGTTTTGTATGGGTGTGTATGGTGGCGCGGAGCGCGCGGTGGTGGTGGTGGTGGTTGACCGGTGGTTCCGAATTCACGTTTTGTATTTTCTTGTTTTTCTTCGTTTTCCGCCCCTTTTTCGTGCGATCTGCATCAAAATTCGTCTTTTTTTCAATTTTTTAACCCAGAAATA
>NW_013573134.1:0-711 GCF_000499745.2 Eimeria mitis | reverse complement strand
TGGTGGTGGTGGTTGACCGGTGGTTCCGAATTCACGTTTTGTATTTTCTTGTTTTTCTTCGTTTTCCGCCGCTTTTTCGTGCGATCTGCATAAAAATTCGTCTTTTTTTCAGTTTTTTAACCCAGAAATGCCAAAAAAACTGAAAAAAACACAAAAATTTAACCGGAAAACACCAAATACACAACGGACCATGCACACGCGTGGCTGCCGCCGACGACAACTACACCATCTGCTGCTCAATGATTTTATGTTAATTAAAAAATTAATTTAATTTATTTTATTAAAAAATAAATTAAATTAATAAAATAAAATAAAATAAAATAAAAAAGAAAAAATAAAAAATAATTCGTTTTCATGTTATAAACAAACACCCACCACCCCATCGACTTCCTGTTTGTTCTGTTGCTGTTTCTTTTTTCTTTTTTTTTGTTTTTTGTTTTTGTTTGTTCTTTTATTATTTATTTAATTAAATTTTTATTGTATTATCTCTTTGTTTTTCTCTTTTTCTCTTTTCCTGGGTTTGTTTACTCTTCTATTATCTATTTAATTATACTTTATTGAGTTATAGTATGCAGAATAAAGAAATATAATAAATACAAATAAAATACATTTAATACAAATATGTAAACAAATATGTTTAACATAAATAATATATATATATATATATATATATATATATATATATATATATATATATATATATATATATAT
>NW_013573133.1:1895-4311 GCF_000499745.2 Eimeria mitis | reverse complement strand
CGCTGAATCATAAGTTTTAGGGCAGCGTCTCTAATGCCACAGTCTGTCTCACAAAGGCATACTCCAGCACCAAACCGCACTGCTCCTCATGCCAAAGAAGTGTGCGCTTGCACCAGAACGAACCCCCATTTTGTGCCATACTCCAACTGCATATATCCGCCTGCATGCGCATATACGTTTATCTTTGCTACCATACTAGCTGAAGCGGGACACCAATCAAATCACGGCGAAGCTGTGGATTGGCGTCGCATGCTTCAGCGATTCTGAAAACTGTTATAGTTGCTGAAACCATTGCACCGTTGCACGCTCCACTCCCCATTCCTGTCATAGGGCTTGAGCGAAACAACGCGCGAACGCAATGCCGAAGACGGTTTCGCCATGCCGCCGTCGTGCATCCCGGCACGGCGTCCCCATATCCTCTAGGTGCTCACGATTGGAGGCAACCGAGGCCCCCGCCAGGTCCTGTGCAGACAGAAGTGCCGTCCGCCCCTACAGATTCCGCTTTTGCATTCTATCCAGCAGCTACCGCTTGCGGTGGCGACGCTGCATTCTTTCGCACAAGCGATAGCTGTATTTATTCAGGAGCTACATGCCGTGTGCAGCTCAAGCCGTCGGCTGCGCGCCTCCATTTCTTTTGGGCGGCACACTCCCAAAGAGACCACCTCACGGAGATCGTACGCAATGCCATGCGCTGCCTTGCACACGCACAGCGCAGTTCCAAACACCGTCTCCAAGTACGAACCAGGGAATAGTACGGCGAAAGGGAACTGAATGCCCACCTCCTCTAGCACTGCACCTTCACAAACGGACACGAATGCGCATATACGCCCATGCCTGCCATCCGACTACGTCCAAGGCAGCAGTACACGTAAGCTCCCCGGCGGAGCTGCTTTGTTTGCTACTGAAGGCACATGGTCTGGGACAATAGCATGCTGTCAACCCCAGACGGGGCGTCGTTAGGCCGCAGCCGTCCAACCCATACACAAACTGCACCTTAGCCAACGATGGTCACACACGCAGCCTCCACTAGTTCTCCGCCAAATACTACCTACACGCCTATCGGCAGGCACAGCTAGCTACAAGTAGAGCAAGCGACCCCTGATACAAACTGGGTGACGATGCACGCTGCTGCACTCGGAGTCGTTGTCACATCGCGCTTCGATGGCAGATCAAAGAGAACCGAAAATCCTCACGGCGAAGACCGTGTGCCCTTCAAGCGAGCCCAAACGCCCTGTACCACCTTGGCTGCTCATCATTATGGCGCGATGCTATGGATGCCGGAACGCGAAATGGCATGCCTTGTAAAACGTATTAGTAATGCACTCATACGTTGCAGCGAATCCGAGAACGAAACAACGCAAGTACGTTCACCTAACCAGAATCTTTGTCCTGCCCCGAGCAGTTGCCCTTCCTGTTGGCATATGGAGCTGGGATGTACAGAATTCGTGTTGGCAACGCCATCCGTCGCCAATAGGCCTTGACAAGTTTGCTTATTCGTAGAACGTTTAGCATCACGCAGGTCAGAGACGCCGGACACAGCACAGTCTCTTTTATCTCCTAGCACGTGCTGAGGTGGGCATAGGATACGCCACCACTCCACGCAGATCATTCGAACTGCCGCACGCTTTCTCGTGTAAGCCTATTGCAGCGCCAAACCAGCCTGCTTCATACATTTCAAAGGAGCGCAAGGCTGCATCGAGACGCGCCTGCGTTTTGTCACACACACCAACAGGTGTGCACCCTGCACACACCGATGTCTGATGTCGTACAAGCTGAACCGTGACGGCGATCAAATCACTTCCCAGCGCTTGGTTTGGTTCGCGTCCCGCAGCGTTTTTGTCAACTGTTCTAGTTGCTGAAAGTATTGCACCGTTGCACGCTCCACTCCTCATCTTGTGCATACTTCCTGGTCACGGCAGCACGCGATTGCAGTGCCAAAGAAGGTTCCTCTCCCGCCACCGTTGTATATTTGCGTGCACAGGCTACGTAACCTCCAGATGCTCAGAGAGGCAGGTGCCATAGACCCCGCCAAGCACTGCGCACAGCGCTATCGAACTGAATACAAACGCAATACGAAAAACTGCAAAGCGAGGCAGTTGCCTTCGTGGGCCTTTCTTGACGACTCGTGTGTTTTTGGAGAATCAGGGGAAACTCGAAGATGATCCTGATGCACGGAAAACATCATTCACGTGCAGGCAAAAGCACTGCTCGCCTTCCGGCACTACCCACTATGCTGGCATGCTATGAGCATTTTGGCGTGCTATGCCAACCGCACAGTAAAAACATTCGCGCTCACACAAAAGGCTCACACTCCGAAGCCAAAACACTACACAAACTGTCGCATAAAGCGGACCGCCTGTTTCCCTTACAGATTCTGCTTTCGCATTCTATCCAGCAGCTACCGCTTGCGGTCGCG
>NW_013573133.1:0-1795 GCF_000499745.2 Eimeria mitis | reverse complement strand
ACAAGCCTTGTGCAGGTCCAGCCCTCGGCTGCGACCCGCCATTCGCTACGCGCATTCACCTTAGAGAACAGCTTCCACCAGGCATAATTCAACTGGCAGTCTATACTACCGAAGGCCTTTGACACAGGGCACCTCGGCGTCCCTTCTCCCTTGCGCCCCGTATTGAGCGACACATGCCTAACGACATCAGCTCGGGGAGATCGTGCTCAATGCCATGCGCTGCCTTGCACACGCACAGCGCAGTTCCAAACGCCGTCTCCCAGTACCAACCAGCGAATAGTACGGCGGACGGGAACTGAGCGCCCACCTCGTCTCGCACTGCGCCTTCACAAACGGACACTAATGCGCATATACGCCCATGCCTGCCATCCGACTACGTCAAAGGTAGCAGTACACCTAAGCTTCCTGCCCGAGCTGCTTTGTTTGCTACTGAAGGCACACTTCCTGGGACAATAGCATGCTGTCAACTCCAGAAAAGGCTTCGCTAGGCCGCAACCGTCCAACCCATACAGAAACTGCACCTTAGCCAACGATGGTCATACAGGCAGCTTCCACTAGTTCTCCGCCAAATACTACCTACACGCCTATCGCTAGGCACAGCTAGCTACAAGTAGAGCAAGCGACCCCTGATACAAACCGGGTGGCGATGCGAGCTGCTGCACTCGGACTCCTTGTCACATCGCGCTTCGATGGCAGATCAAAGAGAACCGGAAATCTTCACGGCGAAGACCCAAACGCCCTGTACCACGTTCGCCTCTCATCATTATGGCGCGATGCTATGGGTGCCCTACAGCGATATGGCATGCCTTCAAAACCTACTAGCAATGCACTCATGCATTGCAGCGAATCCGCGGGTGAAACAATGCAAGTACGTTCGCCTAACCAGAATCTGTGTCCTGCCCCGAGCAGTTGGCCTTCCTGTTGGCATATGGAGCTGGGATGTACAGAATTCGTGTTGGCAACGCCATCCGTCGCCAATAGCCCTTGACAAGTTTGCTTATTCGTAGAACGTTTAGCATCACGCAGGTCAGAGACGCCGGACACAGCGAAGTCTCTGCTACCTCCTAGCACGTGCTGAGGTGGGCATAGGATACGCCACCGCTCCCCGCAGATCATTCGAACTGCCACGCGCATTCTCGTGTAAGCCCATTGCAGGGCGCAAACGCCCTACTTCATATATTTCAAAGGAGAGCAAGGCTGCATCGTAGCGAGCTTGCGTTTTGCCTCACACACCAACACCTGTGCACCCAGTACACATCGATGTCTGATGTCGTACAAGCTGAACCGTGACCGCAATCAAATCACTTCCCAACGCTTGGTTTGGTTCGCGTCCTGCAGCGTTCTTGTCAACTGTGCTAGTTGCTAAAAGCATTGCACCGTTGCACGCTCCACTCCCCATCTTGCGCATACTTGCTGGTCACAACGGCGCGCGATTGCAGTGCCAAAGAAGGTTCCTCTCCCGCCGCCGTCGTATATTTGCGTACCCAGGCTGCGTCACCTCCAGATGCTCACAAAGGCAGGTGCCATAGGCCTCCGCCAAGTCCTGCGCAAAGCGCTATCGAACTGAACACACGTGCAATAAGAAAAACTGCAAAGCGAGGCAGTTGCCTTCGTGGGCCTTTCTTGACGACTCGTGTGTTCTTGGAGAACCACGGGCAACTCGAAGATGCTCAACACGCACGGAAAACACCATTCACATGCAGAAACAAGCGCTGCTCGCCTTTTGGCATTACCTACTAGGTTGGCATGCTATGAACATCTAGCAGCAGCGTCCCAACCCGGCACTAAATT
Source organism: Eimeria mitis (assembly GCF_000499745.2). NCBI lineage: Eukaryota > Apicomplexa > Conoidasida > Eucoccidiorida > Eimeriidae > Eimeria > Eimeria mitis. Next base: position 4 of record NW_013573133.1, on the reverse strand, counting down.
CAAC
>NW_013573132.1:3803-4402 GCF_000499745.2 Eimeria mitis | reverse complement strand
GTCTGCGAAAGCAGAAAGCGGTTTGCAAGTTCATATTTACACTTTCTTAAAACATTTAATGCTTCTTCTTCTGTCATTTCTTCTCTAAACCACCGATCTAATAAACCCTCAACAAAATAAGCAGCATACCCATGAGCCCCCTTCGTTACTGGTGTTGCACTCGCAAGGTAATCTACCCAGTACAGGTGTGCGCCTTCCTGCAGCCAGAAACACAATAAATATTTTATTTATTTATTTATTTTATTTTATTTATTTATTTATTTGTTTTCTTTTTTAGTTTTTTTTCTTTTTCTTTTTTTATAAGATGATGGTGTGATCTCGTCAAACCGCAGAATTCAACTTTCATGCCCACGCAAATGCAGAAAGTACTGAAACCAAATATGCATGCAAACAAAAAACAACAAATTAAATAAAATAAATAAATTATATAAATTAAATAAATTATATAAATTAAATATATGTAATGTATTATAACATCACAAACAAAAAAAAAGAAAAAGAAGAAAAACAAAGAAACGCAAACAAGACGACCAGCCTCCCGATGCCTTCAATACATAGAGGAAATCTTCCTATCACACCACACACCAAGCCAGCTAGCC
>NW_013573132.1:2962-3703 GCF_000499745.2 Eimeria mitis | reverse complement strand
GATGCCTTCAATACATAGAGGAAATCTTCCTATCACACCACACACCAAGCCAGCTAGCCAGCTAGCTAGCCAGCTAGCTAGCTAGCTAGCTGGCTAGCTAGATAGCTAGCTAGCTACCCCGATAGCTAGCTGCCCAGCCAGCTAGTTAGCTGGCTAGCTCCCCAGTTCTCTACCTACCCACCCACCCATCCACCCACCCAGCTAGCTAGCTAGCTAGCTAGCTAGCTAGCTATCCAAGTATCCACCCAGCTAGCTAGCTAGCTAGCTAGCTAGGTATTAGTATATGAATGTCTCACTTCGTCACATCCAGCCAGCATAAAGTTGACCTGGTAAGGACTCCTTCTGAGGAAGTATGCTAATTGCTGCTGTGCAAATGATGCAGCAGCAGGAGCAGATAACTTTATGTTCGACCTGCAACAGGTGTACAGACACCGCAACTGCATGCAGCTGCATATACACCCCAAATATATGCAGCTGTATATACACCGCAGATATATGCAGCTGCATATACACTGCAACTGCATGCAGCTGCGTATACACCCCAAATACATGTAGCTGTATATACACCCCAAATATATGCAGCTGCATATACACCCCAAATATATGCAGCTGCATATACACCCCAAATATATGTAGCTGCATATACACCGCAGTTGCATGCAAACAACAGAAAAAGGAAAGCAGCGAATTGTAGATAAAAGCAAACACACAGAAAGACCCCTCGTCGGTGGTAGAGATGCA
>NW_013573132.1:304-2862 GCF_000499745.2 Eimeria mitis | reverse complement strand
AAATATATGCAGCTGTATATACACTGCAGATATATGCAGTTGCATATACACTGCAACTGCATGCAGCTGCGTATACACCCCAAATATATGTAGCTGTATATACACCCCAAATATATGCAGCTGCATATACACCGCAGATATATGCAGCTGCATATACACCGCAGTTGCATGCAAACAAAAAAAAAGAAAAGCAGCGAATTGTAGATAAAAGCAGACACACAGAAAGACCCCTCGTCGGTGGTAGAGATGCATAAACCCTAAACCCTAAACCCTAAACCCTAAACCCTAAACCCCGAACTCTAACCTTGGGAAATATCCCCTAAACCCTAAACCCTAAAGCCTCATAAACTCTTTAAACCCTAGACCCTAAACCCTCGAAAAAACCCTAAACCCTCAAAAAAAAGCCAAACCCTCGCCTGTAAACCCTAAACCCTCAAAAACCCCTCAAACCCTAAACCCAAAACCCTAAACCCTAAACCGTACCTGAGTCTGTATAGATGTATATTTTTTCTAATATATTCACCGAACTGGTTTCTATCGCCTATCTCTCCCGATATACTAAACCCTAAACCCTAAACCCTAAACCCTCAAAAAAACGCCAAACCCTCGCCCATAAACGCTAAACACCCCCAAAACCCTAAACCCTAAACCCTAAACCCTAGACCGTACCTGAGTCTGTATAGATGTATATTTTTTCTAATATATTCACCGAACTGGTTTCTGTCGCCTATCTCTCCCGATAAAGCAAGAAGTTTATCGTCATCGACAACAAAAATTTTATCTTCATTTGCTTTGAGTCTAACAATAGAACTATTTGCATATTTGTCTGCCGCAAGAACAACAAAATCCTTTCCCTTTAAACCTATTAAACTATCCATTTTGTTTTTTATTTTATTTTATTTTATTTTATTTTATTTTGTTTTTTTTTCTGCGTTTATAGATATGTTTTTTATATTACAGCACTGAAAACCCCCAAAAAAAAAAAAAAAAAATTGTATACAAACGAGAAAGCTTATAGGAAAGAGTTTAATATATAACACAAAACCACCACAAATATAAACCCTAAACCCTAAACCCTAAACCCTAGATACACAGCAACTCTTTTGTTTTGTAGCTGCTGCTGTTGCTGCTGCTGCTGCTGCTGCTGCTGTTGCTGCAGCAATCACGAACCCCTGCTGCTGCTGCAGCGGAATTTACCCCAAAAGGAGTAAACACACAAGAGAAAGAAATAAAATAAAAAGAAAGTTTTGTTTTTTTTGGTTTTGAGCTGCCTATACACCCCAACACACCCAGCGGATGAGAGCGTAGACGGCAGTGGTAGCTGGGGGGTTTAGGGAGATTAGGGAGAAACGCACAACAAATATGAAATAAATATTAAATATTTAATTTATTTTATTTAATTTTAATTTAATTTCAACGAAAATTTGAAAGAAAACGATCATAATAACGCCACAAACCCGCACCAGTCTACCCCGGTGTATGCTGCTGCATGCATTGAGGTGTATACGCAGGTATTTATTATATAAAAAGAAAAAAAAAAAAACATTAGTCTGTATTTTTTTTCTTTTTTTTCTCTTTTTTATTTAAATTATATAAAAATATTTAATTTTAACTTTATTTTTTAGTTTTTTATTTCTTTTTTTTCTCTTTTTTTATAATCCTGCTGATGCAATATACCTCCCTATACACCTCAGCTCACAAACGTCAGTAGCAGCAACACAAAAACAATTAAACTAAAATAAATACTATCTAGGGTTTAGGGTTTAGGGTTTAGGGTTTAGGGTCTAATGTGTGGAGTCTGCACTCGAGCTGAAACAATATAAACCCTAAACCCTAAACCCTCAAAAGCCCTAAACCCTAAACCCTCAGAAACCCTAAACCCTCAGAAACCCTAAACCCTCAAAAACCCTAAACCCTAAACCCTTTCGTTATTTGGATTTAAAATTTGGGTATTTTTGCTGCAGTGTATATACACCCCAACTGCATGCATGCGATACCTTTATTTGTTTGTTTTTTTTATTATAAACAAAAAAAATAAAAATAAAAATAAAAATAAAATAAAAAACAACAGTTATTATTATAATACTTTTTGGTTAATTAAACCCTAAAACCCCAAACTGAAGCAGTTCTGTATCTTGAGGGTTTAGGGTTTAGGGTTTGGGGTTTAGGGTTTAGGGTTTAGGCGGCAAGGGGGATCGATGAAGACACAAGCTTCACAATACTCATCGCCTGTTTGCTGTTGTTGCTGCTGCTGGTGCTGCTGCTGCTGTTGCTGCTGCTGCTGCTGTTGCTGCTGCTGCTGCTGCTGCTGCTGCTAGTGGTACTGTAACTGGTACTGTTGCTTCTGCTGCTGCTGCCGCTGCTGGTGCTTCTGCTGCTGCTGCTACTTCTGCTGCAACTGCTGCTGCTGCTGCTGCTTCGGCTGCTGCTGCTGTTACTGCTGCTGGTGCTGCAACTGCTGCTGCTGCTGCTACTGCTACTTCTCCTGCTGCTGCTGGTATTGCAACTGCTGCTGCTGCTGCTGCTGCAACTGCTGCTGCTTCTGCTGCTGCTGCTGA